>NC_052309.1:8823533-9009112 GCF_016432855.1 Salvelinus namaycush | reverse complement strand
AAAGGCTCTATGTTCTACTGATCACACTATAAGGCTCTATGTTATACTGATCACACTATAAGGCTCTACTGATCACACTATAAGGCTCTATGTTATACTGATCACACTATAAGGCTCTATGTTATACTGATCACACTATAAGGCTCTATGTTATACTGATCACACTATAAGGCTCTACTGATCACACTATAAGGCTCTATGTTATACTGATCACACTATAAGGCTCTACTGATCACACTATAAGGCTCTATGTTATACTGATCACACTATAAGGCTCTATGTGATACTGATCACACTATAAGGCTCTATGTTCTACTGATCACACTATAAGGCTCTATGTTATACTGATCACACTATAAGGCTCTATGTTATACTGATCACACTATAAGGCTCTACTGATCACACTATAAGGCTCTATGTTATACTGATCACACTATAAGGCTCTACTGATCACACTATAAGGCTCTATGTTATACTGATCACACTATAAGGCTCTATGTGATACTGATCACACTATAAGGCTCTATGTTCTACTGATCACACTATAAGGCTCTATGTTATACTGATCACACTATAAGGCTCTACTGATCACACTATAAGACTCTATGTTATACTGATCACACTATAAGGCTCTACTGATCACACTATAAGACTCTATGTTATACTGATCACACTATAAGGCTCTATGTTATACTGATCACACTATAAGGCTCTATGTTCTACTGATCACACTATAAGGCTCTATGTTATACTGATCACACTATAAGGCTCTATGTTATACTGATCACACTATAAGGCTCTATGTTATACTGATCACACTATAAGGCTCTACTGATCACACTATAAGGCTCTATGTTATACTGATCACACTATAAGGCTCTATGTTATACTGATCACACTATAAGGCTCTATGTTATACTGATCACACTATAAGGCTCTACTGATCACACTATAAGGCTCTATGTTATACTGATCACACTATAAGGCTCTACTGATCACACTATAAGGCTCTATGTTATACTGATCACACTATAAGGCTCTATGTGATACTGATCACACTATAAGGCTCTATGTTCTACTGATCACACTATAAGGCTCTATGTTATACTGATCACACTATAAGGCTCTACTGATCACACTATAAGACTCTATGTTATACTGATCACACTATAAGGCTCTACTGATCACACTATAAGACTCTATGTTATACTGATCACACTATAAGGCTCTATGTTATACTGATCACACTATAAGGCTCTATGTTCTACTGATCACACTATAAGGCTCTATGTTATACTGATCACACTATAAGGCTCTATGTTATACTGATCACACTATAAGGCTCTATGTTCTACTGATCACACTATAAGGCTCTACTGATCACACTATAAGGCTCTATGTTATACTGATCACACTATAAGGCTCTACTGATCACACTATAAGGCTCTATGTTATACTGATCACACTATAAGGCTCTATGTTATACTGATCACACTATAAGGCTCTACTGATCACACTATAAGGCTCTATGTTATACTGATCACACTATAAGGCTCTATGTTCTACTGATCACACTATAAGGCTCTATGTTATACTGATCACACTATAAGGCTCTACTGATCACACTATAAGGCTCTATGTGATACTGATCACACTATAAGGCTCTATGTGATACTGATCACACTATAAGGCTCTATGTTCTACTGATCACACTATAAGGCTCTATGTTATACTGATCACACTATAAGGCTCTATGTGATACTGATCACACTATAAGGCTCTATGTGATACTGATCACACTATAAGGCTCTATGTGATACTGATCACACTATAATGCTCTATGTGATACTGATCACACTAAGGCTCTATGTTATACTGATCACACTATAAGGCTCTATGTTATACTGATCACACTATAAGGCTCTATGTGATACTGATCACACTATAAGGCTCTATGTTACACTGATCACACTATACGGCTCTATGTTATACTGATCACACTATAAGGCTCTATGTGATACTGATCACACTATAAGGCTCTATGTTACACTGATCACACTATACGGCTCTATGTTATACTGATCACACTATAAGGCTCTATGTGATACTGATCACACTATAAGGCTCTATGTTCTACTGATCACACTATAAGGTTATACTGATCACACTGTAAGGCTCTATGTGATACTGATCACACTATAAGGCTCTATGTGATACTGATCACACTATAAGGTTATACTGATCACACTGTAAGGCTCTATGTTATACTGATCACACTATAAGGCTCTACTGATCACACTATAAGGCTCTATGTTATACTGATCACACTATAAGGCTCTATGTTCTACTGATCACACTATAAGGCTCTATGTTCTACTGATCACACTAATAGGCTCTATGTTATACTGATCACACTATAAGGCTCTATGTTACTGATCACACTATAAGGCTCTATGTTATACTGATCACACTATAAGGCTCTATGTTACTGATCACACTATAAGACTCTATGTTCTACTGATCACACTATAAGGATCTATGTGATACTGATCACACTATAATGCTATACTGATCACACTATAAGGCTCTATGTTATACTGATCACACTATAAGGCTCTATGTTATACTGATCACACTATAAGGCTCTACTGATCACACTATAAGGCTCTATGTTATACTGATCACACTATAAGGCTCTATGTTCTACTGATCACACTATAAGGCTCTATGTTATACTGATCACACTATAAGGCTCTATGTTATACTGATCACACTATAAGGCTCTATGTTCTACTGATCACACTATAAGGCTCTATGTTATACTGATCACACTATAAGGTTATACTGATCACACTATAAGGCTCTATGTTATACTGATCACACTATAAGGCTCTATGTTCTACTGATCACACTGTACGTTTTTGTGGGTGTAGATATGATTGTCCTTCTTCGATAGAGCGATGTGTTTCAGCGATGTTCCTATCCACGGCTCCCATTGCTAAATATACAAGCACACACATTAGCTTCAGTCTCTCAAAGGTCAGTCTCTCTCAGGTCAGGCTATCTAGCTGACAGCCCTGTGTCTCAAACTCAGGTCAGGCTATCTAGCTGACAGCCCTGTGTCTCATACTCAGGTCAGGCTATCTAGTTGGAAACCCTGTGTCTCAAACTCAGGTCAGGCTAACTAGCTGACAGCCCTGTGTCTCATACTCAGGTCAGGCTATCTAGTTGGAAACCCTGTGTCTCAAACTCAGGTCAGGCTAACTAGCTGACAGCCCTGTGTCTCATACTCAGGTCAGGCTATCTAGTTGGAAACCCTGTGTCTCAAACTCAGGTCAGGCTATCTAGCTGACAGCCCTGTGTCTCAAACTCAGGTCAGGCTATCTAGCTGGAAACCCTGTGTCTCAAACTCAGGTCAGGCTATCTAGTTGGAAACCCTGTGTCTCAAACTCAGGTCAGGCTATCTAGTTGGAAACCCTGTGTCTCAAACTCAGGTCAGGCTATCTAGTTGGAAACCCTGTGTCTCAAACTCAGGTCAGGCTATCTAGCTGGAAACCCTGTGTCTCAAACTCAGGTCAGGCTAACTAGCTGACAGCCCTGTGTCTCAAACTCAGGTCAGGCTATCTAGCTGGAAACCCTGTGTCTCAAACTCAGGTCAGGCTATCTAGTTGGAAACCCTGTGTCTCAAACTCAGGTCAGGCTATCTAGCTGGAAACCCTGTGTCTCAAACTCAGGTCAGGCTAACTAGCTGACAGCCCTGTGTCTCATACTCAGGTCAGGCTATCTAGCTGGAAACCCTGTGTCTCAAACTCAGGTCAGGCTATCTAGCTGACAGCCCTGTGTCTCATACTCAGGTCAGGCTATCTAGCTGACAGCCCTGTGTCTCAAACTCAGGTCAGGCTATCTAGCTGACAGCCCTGTGTCTCAAACTCAGGTCAGGCTATCTAGCTGACAGCCCTGTGTCTCAAACTCAGGTCAGGCTATCTAGCTGGAAACCCTGTGTCTCAAACTCAGGTCAGGCTATCTAGTTGGAAACCCTGTGTCTCAAACTCAGGTCAGGCTATCTAGTTGGAAACCCTGTGTCTCAAACTCAGGTCAGGCTATCTAGTTGGAAACCCTGTGTCTCAAACTCAGGTCAGGCTATCTAGCTGGAAACCCTGTGTCTCAAACTCAGGTCAGGCTAACTAGCTGACAGCCCTGTGTCTCAAACTCAGGTCAGGCTATCTAGCTGGAAACCCTGTGTCTCAAACTCAGGTCAGGCTATCTAGTTGGAAACCCTGTGTCTCAAACTCAGGTCAGGCTATCTAGCTGGAAACCCTGTGTCTCAAACTCAGGTCAGGCTAACTAGCTGACAGCCCTGTGTCTCATACTCAGGTCAGGCTATCTAGCTGGAAACCCTGTGTCTCAAACTCAGGTCAGGCTATCTAGCTGACAGCCCTGTGTCTCATACTCAGGTCAGGCTATCTAGCTGACAGCCCTGTGTCTCATACTCAGGTCAGGCTATCTAGCTGACAGCCCTGTGTCTCAAACTCAGGTCAGAATACCAAGTTGACAGTAAATGCTAGAGTGGGGAAATCAGACTAGAAGAACATCAAGGAAAATAATATTGACAATCAGACAGTATTTCCCTGTTCTTTCTCTGAGCCGTAACTATGGAAACCATGCATGACAAGGCAGAGAAGAGAGGGAAAGGAGCGTGTGTTTCTTCTTCCTCTGACAGGTACAGTACTTGACATGGAAACAGGAAGAGCCCCTGCCCTAGTTAATCCCAGATCATCCTCTGGTAAAACTAACCCACTTCCTCCATCACTTTCCTGTCTGATACGCTCTCTCTGTTCCCCCAGGCAGCGCATGGCCTGCAGCACTATGCACCACTTACAGATAACAAGATAGTTCTCTGTCTCTCTGTTTCTCTGTGTCTGTCTCTCTCTTTCTGTGTGTCTCTCTGTTTCTCTGTCTCGCTCTCTGTGTGTCTCTCTCAATTCAATCCAAGGGGCTTTATTGGCATGGGAAACATATGTTAACATTGCCAAAGCAAGAGAAGAAGATAATAAACAAAAGTGAAATAAACAATACAAATGAACAGTAAACATTACATTCACAGAAGTTCCTAAAGAATAAAGACATTACAAATGTCATATAATGTATATTTACAGTGTTGTAATGATGTGCAAATGGTTAAAGTACAAAAGGGAAAATAAATAAACATAAATATGGGTTGTATTTACAATGGTGTTTGTTCTTCACTGGTTGACCTTTTCTTGTGGCAACAGGTCACAAATCTTGCTGCTGTGATGTCACACTGTGGTATTTCACCCAGTAGATATGGGAGTTTATCAAAATTGGGTTTCTTTTCGAATTCTTTGTGGGTCTGCGTAATCTGAGGAGAATATGTGTCTCTAATATGGTCATACATTGGGCAGGAGGTTAGGAAGTGCAGCTCAGTTTCCACCTCATTTTGTGGGCAGTGTGCACATAGCCTGTCTTCTCTTGAGAGCCAGGTCTGCCTATGGTGGCCTTTCTCAATAGCAAGGCTATGCTCACTGAGTCTGTACATAGTCAAAGCTTTCCTTAAGTTTGGGTCAGTAACAGTGGTCAGGTATTCTGTCACTGTGTACTCTCTGTTTAGGGCCAAATAGCATTCTAGTTTGCTCTGTTTTTTTGTAAATTCTTTCCAATGTGTCAATTATGGGGCTGACACCCCTGGCCTGTCAGCCCCACCCCTGGCCTGTCAGCCCCACCCTCTGGCTTGTCAGCCCCACCCTCTGGCCTGTCAGCCCCACCCCCTGGCCTGTCAGCCTCACCCCTGGCCTGTCAGCCCCACCCCCTGGTCTGTCAGCTCCACCCTCTGGCTTGTCAGCCCCACCCCCTGGCCTGTCAGACACAGAGAGAGAGAGAGAGAGAAAATCAAACTACAGCATGACCATAGTGGGTTTACCCTGCAGCCGTGGGTGTGGCCTACAGAGCCTGCTGCTACAGCTGGATGCTAGGTCAGTCAGCTGGCTCACTGTACAGGGCTGAGGGTTGGAAGATAAGGAGCTACTGGGGTTAATAAGGAAGGGCACAGAGTTCAAACGGTAAGGATGACCCTGTTAACTCTCTCTGGCTTCACTGGAAGGACCTTGTCAGGGGAGAGAAAGGCGGCAGAGGGTGGCTGTAACAGATTCAAAACTTTAAACCTGTCATAGAAGGTTTAAGTAGAGAGGAGAGTTTTAGAATGTGAAGTATATAGTTTGGGAGGAGAGTTTTAGAATGTGAAGTATATAGTTTGGGAGGAGAGTTTTAGAATGTGAAGTATATGGTTTGGGAAGAGAGTTTTAGAATGTGAAGTATATAGTTTGGGAAGAGAGTTTTAGAATGTGAAGTATATAGTTTGGGAGGAGGGTTTTAGAATGTGAAGTATATGGTTTGGGAGGAGAGTTTTAGAATGTGAAGTATATAGTTTGGGAAGAGAGTTTTAGAATGTGAAGTATATAGTTTGGGAGGAGAGTTTTAGAATGTGAAGTATATAGTTTGGGAAGAGAGTTTTAGAATGTGAAGTATATAGTTTGGGAAGAGAGTTTTAGAATGTGAAGTATATAGTTTGGGAGGAGAGGTTCCGAGAGGTTAGACTGTGAGATCTGGGCTGTGGTTTGGGACTGGATCATTTGTAGTAGGGATGAATGTAATCACACCTTAACTCCACAACTGTTTAACTTAACTCTTGATAAAATAGTGTTCGGTAATAGCACAGTATCTTCTGTTGCCTATGGCGGTTATTTCCCTCCCTTTCTCTGCTACGCCATCGTCCTGCTTGTTGTGTGAGGACAGTGGATACCTCCTCGGATGGTTTTCTCCTTATGGGAACCTACACCACAGATGCTGTAGTCATTTCTTCATTGAAACACTTGTTGGTTAGGGTGACTGCTTCGTTGTTCTGTTGAGTTTACATGTATTTGATGGATGTATTCAGTCCTGTACTTGATTATACAAATATGTTTGTTTAAGTAGTGGCTGTTAGCAGGTTTGGGTGCCTCTCCGCTTCGGGAAACTTTGTGTAAGGATAATATTAATTTGACCAGATCATGGAGCCAACACAAACACTCTGTGTCAAATGGTACCATGAAATACTGTAGCCTACCATGAAATACTTTAGCCTACCATGAAATACTGTAATCTACCATGACATACTGTAGTCTACCATGAAATACTGTAGTCTACCATGAAATACTGTAGTCTACCATGAAATACTGTAGCCTACCATGAAACACTGTAGTCTACCATGAAATACTGTAGCCCACCATGAAATACTGTAGTCTACCATGAAATACTGTAGCCTACCAATAAATACTGTAGCCTACCATGAAATAATGTAGTCTACCATGAAATACTGTAGCCTACCAATAAATACTTTAGCCTACCATGAAATACTGTAGCCTACCATGAAATACTGTAGTCTACCATGAAATACTGTAGCCTACCATGAAATACTTTAGCCTACCATGAAATACTGTAGCCTACCAATAAATACTTTAGCCTACCATGAAATACTGTAGCCTACCATGAAATACTGTAGCCTACCATGAAATACTGTAGCCTACCAATAAATACTTTAGCCTACCATGAAATACTGTAGCCTACCATGAAATACTGTAGCCTACCAATAAATACTTTAGCCTACCATGAAATACTGTAGCCTACCATGAAATACTTTAGCCTACCATGAAATACTGTAGCCTACCAATAAATACTTTAGCCTACCATGAAATACTGTAGCCTACCATGAAATACTTTAGCCTACCATGAAATACTGTAGCCTACCAATAAATACTTTAGCCTACCATGAAATACTGTAGCCTACCAATAAATACTGTAGCCTACCATGAAATAATGTAGTCTACCATTTCACCCAATAAATATTAGATTTTTTCTTCATCTTCTATAGTTTCAAATTCTTTGTATTGAATTATCATTTTGGGAAAGAAATATTCTCTTAGGTCTGAGTCTCTCTCTCTCTCTCTCTCTCTCTCTCTCTCTCTCTCTCTCTCGCTCTCGCTCTCGCTCTCTCTCTCTCTCTCTCTCTCTCTCAGGAGCTTTATTGGCATGGGAAACAGGTTTTCCCTATATAGTGCATTACTTTTGACCAAGGTTCTATAGGGCTCTGGTCTAAAGTAGTGCACTATATAGGGAATAGGGTGCCATTTGGGAATCGGATTTTCACCTTATTTGTCTGAAAGGGCAGTTTGTTGTGATTCGTTTAAATAGTATTGACATGCAAATGATGTAATTATTTCTAACCCCTAAAAATAGACGTGTTTTCCTCCCCGTTGCTGACGTTGTTTCAGTGCCTGTGTTCGTCTGCTGTTTGACAGCAGGGTGGCTGCATGTTGTTTGAAACAAGTTAAATATGGGTGGATCGAGTTATTTTTGTTATTAACCCTTTCAGCAACGTGTATTGCAGTCGCATCACTATATCTGAAATAATTAACCAGATCAAAAATATATATTATTATTTATTTATTTTTCTTTACTCGGTGGGGGGTCTTAACTTAATGATGAGTTAGAATAGTAGAAGACACAAGGTGGAATTCAAACATTGTTTCTCGTATGTCAGTCACTGACAGTCACTCAATTAACCATGTCAGTCACTGACAGTCACTCAATTCACCATGTCAGTCACTGACAGTCACTCAATTAACCATGTCAGTCACTGACAGTCACTCAATTAACCATGTGAGTCACTGACAGTCACTCAATTAACCATGTCGGTCACTGACAGTCACTCAATTAACCATGGCAGTCGCTGACAGTCACTCAATTAACCATGTCAGTCACTGACAGTCACTCAATTAGCCATGTCAGTCACTGACAGTCACTCAATTAACCATGTCAGTCACTGACAGTCACTCAATTAACCATGTCAGTCACTGACAGTCACTCAATTAACCATGTCGGTCACTGACAGTCACTCAATTAACCATGTCAGTCACTGACAGTCACTCAATTAACCATGTCGGTCACTGACAGTCACTCAATTAACCATGGCAGTCGCTGACAGTCACTCAATTAACCATGTCGGTCACTGACAGTCACTCAATTAACCATGGCAGTCGCTGACAGTCACTCAATTAACCATGTTAGTCACTGACAGTCACTCAATTAGCCATGTCAGTCACTGACAGTCACTCAATTAACCATGTCAGTCACTGACAGTCACTCAATTAACCATGTCAGTCACTGACAGTCACTCAATTGTCAGCTAACAAAATGTCAGATTGGTAAATTAGTTTAGCCAGCAAACTAAACGTGTAATCATGGTCGGGGTGGAGGGGCAACAACATTTCACCTAGGGCCCCCGAAAGGCTAGGACCGGCTCTGACTGTATACCCGGGTATAGATGTGGGTACGCAGACCCGCGAGTCGCTGCCGCTCCACGTGATGAGTTCAGATTTTTGTGCCTCCCCCCCCCCCCCCCCCCAACTCCCATCAAAGTTACCCCGTCCCTGATTTAAATCATTGAAATGGACAGACACGTTTTTTTTAGGACAGGGAATTATGAACAAATATTTATTTGGCATTGAGCCTGTGGGTGAGACATTTCTGGTTTTTGTATTCAGTATTAACGGCCAGATAGACTGATAGCAGTATTGATCGGCACGGTGCTGAGAGAAAACAGCTCTCTGAAATGCTAAAGCACTCAGAAACAGTGGGAATGTGCCAGACGTGACACACACACACACACATGCACGCACATACACACACATAATACACACACACACCGACCCCAGACCTGTTCTCATTGAGGCTAGAGCCAGCCACCTTTGATAGCAATCAATAGCTATTTGAGCAAAAGCCAACATGTGTCACTGCAGAAACCGCACCACCTAGAATAGAAAGTCAGGAGGCTCTCGATGGTGCAGCTGTAAAAGTTCAAAGGAAGAAGAGGCATGGCCGTCCCTTTGTTCTGGTGTGAGAGGACCTTTCTCAGTGATGTGGACACACGTTTTAGAAAAACAGAGAATTTTGCTGTTACCAGAGTGTCCAGTTGATAGCAAATCCGCCATCTGAGGTCATCCATTTTACATTGGCCAGTAGAATGGAGGGAAGTAGTGGCCGCGTCTCCTTTCGCCTTAGTCTCACCAGGACACCCGCTCTCCTGACTATTTTGCGCCTGCGTTAAATCTTGGGTAGCCCGAAGATTGGGTTGTAGAAATACAAAAGAGCCCAGGGCAGATGAGTAGGCTGCAACTGAGGTCAGTAACTGCCAATCTCGTGTTCAAAAGTTCTTGTCGATCACAAAAAAATGATAGCGAATACATTTCATGCAAAAAAATATATATAAACAAATCACAAATAGTAAAGTTGGGCCAGAGCTCACAAGACAGGAAGTAACAATACGGCACAATCTTTTACACTCTATTCATTCTAATTCTATGTGTGCTGCTGCTGCATTGTGGGGGGGGGGGGGGCGTTGCCTAGGCAACCGAAGACTCGTTTGCTTGTTTCATCAAGGAGCAACAAAGTTTCATCACGTTGTTAAGAGTCCATGTTACTGTAGTCCATGTTACTGTAGTCCATGTTACTGTAGTCCATGTTACTGTAGTCCATGTTACTGTAGTCCATGTTACTGAAGTCCATGTTACTGTAGTCCATGTTACTGTAGTCCATGTTACTCTAGTCCATGTTACTGTAGTCCATGTTACTGTAGTCCATGTTACTGTAGTCCATGTTACTCTAGTCCATGTTACTCTAGTCCATGTTACTCTAGTCCATGTTACTGTAGTCCATGTTACTGTAGTCCATGTTACTCTAGTCCATGTTACTGTAGTCCATGTTACTGTAGTCCATGTTACTCTAGTCCATGTTACTGTAGTCCATGTTACTGTAGTCCATGTTACTGTAGTCCATATTACTGTAGTCCATGTTACTCTAGTCCATGTTACTCTAGTCCATGTTACTGTAGTCCATGTTACTGTAGTCCATGTTACTCTAGTCCATGTTACTGTAGTCCATGTTACTCTAGTCCATGTTACTGTAGTCCATGTTACTGTAGTCCATGTTACTCTAGTCCATGTTACTCTAGTCCATGTTACTCTAGTCCATGTTACTGTAGTCCATGTTACTGTAGTCCATGTTACTGTAGTCCATGTTACTCTAGTCCATGTTACTGTAGTCCATGTTACTGTAGTCCATGTTACTCTAGTCCATGTTACTGTAGTCCATGTTACTGTAGTCCATGTTACTCTAGTCCATGTTACTCTAGTCCATGTTACTCTAGTCCATGTTACTGTAGTCCATGTTACTGTAGTCCATGTTACTCTAGTCCATGTTGCTGTAGTCCATGTTACTGTAGTCCATGTTACTGTAGTCCATGTTACTCTAGTCCATGTTACTGTAGTCCATGTTACTCTAGTCCATGTTACTGTAGTCCATGTTACTCTAGTCCATGTTACTGTAGTCCATGTTACTCTAGTCCATGTTACTGTAGTCCATGTTACTGTAGTCCCTGTTACTGTAGTCCATGTTACTGTAGTCCATGTTACTGTAGTCCATGTTACTGTAGTCCATGTTACTGTAGTCCATGTTACTGTAGTCCATGTTACTGTAGTCCATGTTACTCTAGTCCATGTTACTGTAGTCCATGTTACTCTAGTCCCTGTTACTGTAGTCCATGTTACTGTAGTCCATGTTACTGTAGTCCATGTTACTGTAGTCCATGTTACTGTAGTCCATGTTACGTTCCCGAAATGGATTCAACCACACAAATGGCCGTCCGTCCGGTCTTCAGTCAGTAGTTCGTTCCACTCTATTTTTAAAATATATTTTTTCACGGTTATGACTGTTATTTCATTTTTTCATGACTGTCTTCATCCATAACTGACAGTTATACGGTAATTGTGCCAGCCTTACTTTCCCATTCATATCGCTCTTCTTAACAGCTCTCTTCACTAGATATTCACAAGAAAAGGACCCAGGAATGGAAAGGGAAATGGACATAGTGAACCAATTTCTTCATCCTTCTCAAAACAAACACTTAGTTCATCTCTTGTTGGAACAGAATGTTTTGGTCACATCTATACACAATATAATCTATACAGAAACTCCTACACAATGTAATCTATACAGAAACTCCTACACAATGTAATCTATACAGAAACTCCTACACAATGTAATCTATACAGAAACTCCTACACAATATAATCTATACAGAAACTCCTACACAATATAATCTATACAGAAACTCGTACACAATGGAATCTATACAGAAACTCCTACACAATAGAAAACGGTATCACTTCATTTGGATAGTCGCAAATAGAATTCTTGTAGATGTTTAAATAGATGTTCAATTAACCTTAAACCTAACCCTAATCAAAGCCCTAACCCTAACCCTAACCCTAACCCTAATCAAAGCCCTAACCCTAACCCTAACCCTAACCCTAACCCTAACCCTAATCAAAGCCCTAACCCTAACCCTAACCCTAACCCTAGCCCTAGCCCTAACCCTAATCAAAGCCCTAACCCTAACCCTAACCCTAAACCTAACCCTAACCCTAAACCTAACCCTAACCTGAAACCTAACCCTAACCCTAACCCTAACCTTAAACCTAACCCTAATCAAAGCCCTAACCCTAACCTTAAACCTAACCCTAATCAAAGCCCTAGTAAGCGGTTGGTGAAAAGTACTGGGGTGGCAGGTCGCCAAGCGGTTAGAGCGGTGTGCCAGTAACCAAAAGGTTGCTAGTTCGAATCCTGTAGCTCCAAGGTAGCCTTCAATAATGTCTGATCCCTGTCTGTGACCCTACTCTCTGAGGGTGTCTCAGGGGGAGTTGGGATAATGGCTGACCCCTGTCTGTGACCGTACTCTCTGAGGGTGTCTCAGGGGGAGTTGGGATAATGTCTGATTCCTGTCTGTGACCCTACTTAGGGGGAGTTGGGATAATGGCTGACCCCTGTCTGTGACCCTACTCTCTGAGGGTGTCTCAGGGGGATAATGTCTGATTCCTGTCTGTGACCCTACTCTCTGAGGGTGTCTCAGGGGGAGTTGGGATAATGTCTGATCCCTGTCTGTGACCGTACTCTCTGAGGGTGTCTCAGGGGGAGTTGGGATAATGGCTGATCCCTGTCTGTGACCGTACTCTCTGAGGGTGTCTCATTGGGATGTCTGATCCCTGTCTGTGACCCTACTCTCTGAGGGTGTCTCAGGGGGAGTTGGGATAATGGCTGATCCCTGTCTGTGACCCTACTCTCTGAGGGTGTCTCAGGGGGAGTTGGGATAATGGCTGACCCCTGTCTGTGACCCTACTCTCTGAGGGTGTCTCATTGGGATAATGGCTGACCCCTGTCTGTGACCCTACTCTCTGAGGGTGTCTCAGGGGGAGTTGGGATAATGGCTGACCCCTGTCTGTGACCCTACTCTCTGAGGGTGTCTCATTGGGATAATGGCTGACCCCTGTCTGTGACCCTACTCTCTGAGGGTGTCTCAGGGGGAGTTGGGATAATGGCTGACCCCTGTCTGTGACCCTACTCTCTGAGGGTGTCTCATTGGGATAATGTCTGATCCCTGTCTGTGACCCTACTCTCTGAGGGTGTCTCAGGGGGAGTTGGGATAATGGCTGACCCCTGTCTGTGACCCTACTCTCTGAGGGTGTCTCAGGGGGAGTTGGGATAATGTCTGGTCCCTGTCTGTGACCCTACTTAGGAGGAGTTGGGAATTAAAAACCACATTTCCATTTCCCACCTCACACTTGTACAGGTTTCATGCAGTGAAACATTGTAATCACACAGGCTCATTGGGTTATTCTGGTGTACAGAAAAAGGAGAATGTAGATGTGTTTGTAAAGGAGGAAACCTTAGTGACTGCACTCACCTGATCTCTACTACTGCTGACTACAGATGGGTCCTCCGAGGGACAGTGGGTTCCACTGATCAGCCACTAATCACATCCTCAGGACAGGTCATCCTTTGACAATGGATCCTCCTCCGCCTTCCCGTCTGTCCCTCCAGGGCTGGTAAACAACATCAGTTTGAGAGCTGCTAGGGAAACCGGGTCTCTGTTCCAATATCCACACTAGCATACTTCTTGGAATTAAAGCAATGTGTTGGGGAATGCATTCTAAATGGAATGCTAGGATGGACAATCTGGATGTTGTGTAGATGTTGTGTAGCAGCCAGGGCAGCCTGGTTCTAGAACAGGGGCAGGCTGGTTCTAGAACAGGGACAGGCTGGTTCTAGAACAGGGGCAGGCTGGTTCTAGAACAGGGGCAGGCTGGTTCTAGAACAGGGGCAGGCTGGTTCTAGAACAGGGACAGGCTGGTTCTAGAACAGGGACATGCTGGTTCTAGAACAGGGGCAGGCTGGTTCTAGAACAGGGGCAGGCTGGTTCTAGAACAAGGGCAGGCTGGTTCTAGAACAGGGACAGACTGGTTCTAGAACAGGGGCAGACTGGTTCTAGAACAGGGGCAGGCTGGTTCTAGAACGGGGACAGGCTGGTTCTAGAACAGGGGCAGGCTGGTTCTAGAACAGGGACAGGCTGGTTCTAGAACAGGGGCAGGCTGGTTCTAGAACAGGGGCAGGCTGGTTCTAGAACAGGGGCAGGCTGGTTCTAGAATGGGGACAGACTGGTTCTAGAACAAGGGCAGGCTGGTTCTAGAACAGGGACAGGTTCTAGAGGGACAGGCTGGTTCTAGAACAGGGGCAGGCTGGTTCTAGAACAGGGGCAGGCTGGTTCTAGAACAGGGACAGGCTGGTTCTAGAACAGGGGCAGGCTGGTTCTAGAACAGGGACAGGCTGGTTCTAGAACAGGGACAGGCTGGTTCTAGAACAGGGACATGCTGGTTCTAGAACAGGGGCAGGCTGGTTCTAGAACAGGGGCAGGCTGGTTCTAGAACAGGGGCAGGCTGGTTCTAGAACAGGGACAGACTGGTTCTAGAACAGGGACAGACTGGTTCTAGAACGGGGACAGACTGGTTCTAGAACAGGGGCAGGCTGGTTCTAGAACAGGGACAGACTGGTTCTAGAACAGGGGCAGGTCAGGCAGAGTGTACAGTCAGGACCAGTGTCTCTGCTTTCCCATCTAGCCAGAGGAGCTTCTGATGCATCATGGGGAGGAGAGGATGTAAGAAACCGATCATGTGCCACATCTTCTGAGTGAGATCACATCGGTTAGCCCCCCCATAACACGCCCTCTCTACGCTCCCAGTGACTGGTGCTCCCAGGCCCTTTCTCAGAAGGCCACAGTCTAACCTCTGACCCCTGCCATAAAAATAGTGTTTTGTCTTTTTTTCCTTCCTTCAGCATCAGAATTCTGCTCTCCTTTCGTATTTAATGATTTACTTTGAAATAACAGTGTGGAAGGGAGAGATAGATAATTAATATTGTGATAGACAAGAATGCAAGAGGCAGGGCTTGAACCGAACAATTATGTGACGACCCAGAGGCAGGGCTTGAACCGGACGATTATGTGACGACCCAGAGGCAGGGCTTGAACCGAATGATTATGTGACGACCCAGAGGCAGGGCTTGAACCGGACGATTATGTGACGACCCAGAGGCAGGGCTTGAACCGGACGATTATGTGACTACCCAGAGACATGGCTTGAACCTCACTATTATGTGACTACCCAGAGACAGGGCTTGAACCTCATGATATGTGACGACCCAGAGACAGGGCTTGAACCTCATGATATGTGACGACCCAGAGACAGGGCTTGAACCTCATGATTATGTGACTACCCAGAGACAGGGCTTGAATCTCGTGATATGTGACGACCCAGAGACAGGGCTTGAACCTCACTATTATGTGACCACCCAGAGACAGGGCTTGAACCTCATGATTATGTGACTACCCAGAGACAGGGCTTGAACCTCATGATATGTGACCACCCAGAGACAGGGCTTGAACCTCATGATATGTGACTACCCAGAGACAGGGCTTGAACCTCATGATATGTGACGACCCAGAGGCAGGGCTTGAACCTCATGTTATGTGACTACCCAGAGACAGGGCTTGAACCTCATGATATGTGACTACCCAGAGACAGGGCTTGAACCTCATGATATGTGACGACCCAGAGACAGGGCTTGAACCTTATGATATGTGACGACCCAGAGACAGGGCTTGAACCTCATGATTATGTGACTACCCAGAGACAGGGCTTGAACCTCATGATATGTGACTACCCAGAGACAGGGCTTGAACCTCATGATATGTGACTACCCAGAGACAGGGCTTGAACCTCACTATTATGTGACGACCCAGAAACAGGGCTTGAACCTCATGATATGTGACTACCCATAGGCAGGGCTTGAACCTCATGATTATGTGACTACCCAATGACAGGGCTTGAACCTCATGATATGTGACGACCCAGAGACAGGGCTTGAACCGGACGATTATGTGACGACCCAGAGACAGGGCTTGAACCTCACTATTATGTGACTACCCATAGGCAGGGCTTGAACCTCATGATTATGTGACTACCCAATGACAGGGCTTGAACCTCATGATATGTGACCACCCAGAGACAGGGCTTGAACCTCATGATTATGTGACGACCCAGAGACAGGGCTTGAACCGGACGATTATGTGACTACCCATAGGCAGGGCTTGAACCTCATGATTATGTGACGACCCAGAGACATGGCTTGAACCTCATGATTATGTGACTACCCATAGGCAGGGCTTGAACCTCATGATTATGTGACTACCCAATGACAGGGCTTGAACATCATGATATGTGACCACCCAGAGACAGGGCTTGAACCTCACGATTATGTGACGACCCAGAGACATGGCTTGAACCTCATGATTATGTGACTACCCAATGACAGGGCTTGAACCTCATGATATGTGACGACCCAGAGACAGGGCTTGAACCGGACGATTATGTGACGACCCATAGGCAGGGCTTGAACCTCATGATATGTGACCACCCAGAGACAGGGCTTGAACCTCATGATATGTGACTACCCAGAGACAGGGCTTGAACCTCAGTATTATGTGACGACCCAGAGGCACGGCTTAAACCTCACTATTATGTGACTACCCAGAGACAGGGCTTGAACCTCACTATTATGTGACCACCCAGAGACAGGGCTTGAACCTCATGATTATGTGACGACCCAGAGACAGGGCTTGAACTTCATGATATGTGACCACCCAGAGGCAGGGCTTGAACCTCATGATATGTGACCACCCAGAGACAGGGCTTGAACCTCATGATATGTGACTACCCAGAGACAGGGCTTGAACCTCATGATTATGTGACGACCCAGAGACAGGGCTTGAACCTCATGATATGTGACGACCTAGAGACAGGGCTTGAACTTCATGATATGTGACGACCCAGAGACAGGTCTTGAACCTCATGATATGTGACGACCCAGAGACAGGGCTTGAACCTCATGATATGTGACTACCCAGAGGCAGGGCTTGAACCTCACTATTATGTGACGACCCAGAGACAGGGCTTGAACCTCATGATATATGACGACCCAGAGACAGGGCTTTAACCTCATGATATGTGACCACCCAGAGACAGGGCTTGAACCTCATGATATGTGACTACCCAGAGACAGGGCTTGAACCTCATGATATGTGACTACCCAGAGACAGGGCTTGAACCTCATGATATGTGACGACCCAGAGGCAGGGCTTGAACCTCATGTTATGTGACTACCCAGAGACAGGGCTTGAACCTCACTATTATGTGACGACCCAGAGACAGGGCTTGAACCTCATGATATGTGACGACCCAGAGGCAGGGCTTGAACCTCATGATATGTGACGACCCAGAGACAGGGCTTGAACCTCATGATATGTGACGACCCAGAGGCAGGGCTTGAACCTCACTATTATGTGACGACCCAGAGACAGGGCTTAAACCTCATGATATGTGACGACACAGAGGCAGGGCTTGAACCTCATGATTATGTGACTACCCAGAGACAGGGCTTGAACCTCATGATTATGTGACTACCCAGAGATAGGGCTTGAACCTCATGATATGTGACGACCCAGAGACAGGGCTTTAACCTCATGATATGTGACGACCCAGACACGACCCAGAGAGCTACCACTAGACCAGAGATCCGGCACATCATTTAAAGACCCAGTTTAATCAAAAATATGATATTCTTGTGTTTTATATATATATCCACACTATAAGGTTGGAATAATACTGTAAAATTGTGAAAATAATTATCAAATAAAATTTTATTCGTCACATACACGTGTTTTGCAGATGTTATTTCGGGTGTAGCAAAATGCTTGTGCTTCTAGTTCCGACAATACAGCAATATCTAACAAGTAATATCCAACAATTTCACAACAAATACATAATACACACAAATCTTAGTAAAGGAATGGAATTAAGAATATATAAATATATGGACGGGCAATGTCAGAGTGGCATAGACTGAGATACAGTAGAATAGGATAGGATACTGTATATATAAATATGAGATGAGTAATGCAAGATATGTAAACATTATTAAAGTGACATTATTTAAAGTGACTAGTGTTCAATTTATTAAAGTGGCCAATCATTTCAAGTCTGTATGTAGGCAGCAGTCTCTCTGTGTTAGTGATGGCTATTTAACAGTCTGATGGCCTTGAGATAGAAGCTGTTTTTCAGTCTCTCGGTCCCAGCTTTGATGCACCTGTACTGACCTCGCCTTCTAGTAGTTTGCCCCCGGTGATGCGTTGTGCAGACCGCACCACCCTCTGGAGAGCCCTGCAGTTGTGGGTGGTGCAGTTGCCGTACCAGGCGGTGATACAGCCCGACAGGATGCTCTCGATTGTGCATCTGTAAAAGTTTGTGAGGGTATTAGGTGACAAGACAAATTTCTTCAGGCTCCTGAGGTTGAAGAGGCGCTGTTGCACCTTCTTCACCACGCTGTCTGTGTGCGTGGACCATTTCAGTTTGTCTGTGATGTGTACGCCAAGGAACTTTACACCTTCTCCACTGGTGTCCCGTGGATGTGGATGGGGGGGTGCTCCCTCTGCTGTTTCCTGAAATCCACGATCATCTCCTTTGTTTTGTTGACATTGAGGGAGAGGTTATTTTCCTGGCACCACTCTGCCAGAGCCCTCACCTCCTCCCTGTAGGCTGTCTCGTCGTTGTTGGTAATCAGGCCTACTACTGTTGTGTCGTCTGCAAACTTGATGATTGAGTTGGAGGCGTGCATGGCCACGCAGTCGTGGGTGAACAGGGAGTACAGGAGAAGGCCCCTGTGTTGAGGATCGGCGAAGTGGAGGTGTTGTTTCCTACCTTCACCACCTGGGGGGAGGCCCGTCAGGAAGTCCAGGACCCAGTTGCCCAGGGCGGGGTTCAGACCCAGGGCCTCGAGCTTAATGATGAGCTTGGAGGGTACTATGTTGTTGAATGCTGAGCTGTAGTCAATGAACAGCATTCTTACATAGGTATTCCTCTTGTCCAGATGGGTTAGGGCAGTGTGCAGTGTGATTGCGATTGCATCAACTGTGGACCTATTGGGACGGTAAGCAAATTGAAGTGGGTATGATCCTTGACCAGTCTCTCAAAGCACTTCATGACGACAGAAGTGAGTGCTACGGGGTGATAGTCATTTAGTTCAGTTACCTTTTCATTCTTGGGAACAGGAATAATGCCCTCTTGGTGAAAGAGCTGTTTGAAAAGACAACCTGAAATCTCTGCCTGTTTTGGTGGGATGGAGTTTTGGCTTAACTGGTGACATCACCAGGCGGTAAATGAGTTAATAGACCAATAAGAAAGAGAGTTCCAAACCTCTCTGCCAATAACAGCTAGATTTCAGTTTTCCCACTCAGACCATTCCCACGGTCCTAGAAAAATGATTCCTTGAGAAATTCTTTGCCAACAAGCTATTTTTGTAAATTGTTATTTAAAATAATCACAGTAAGGTACTTAATTGTTACCCAGAAATGATTTGTTATTGAGATAAAAAGGTTCAATGCAGCTGTTTTTAAGTGTTGAAGTCTGAAGGAATATCTAGTCCGGCCTGACATCAGACAGCTCTTTCCTTTCATATTGCTGGCTGCTTCCTCACATAGCCTACAGAATGAGCGTTCACACATACTGTCGAACAGGAATGCTAATTGTCTCCTATAAATAACCAATCACGTGGTGGCGGGCGTGCACTGTAAGGAGCCACATGTGATTTAGTTTAGGCAGAACGCTGCCTCTCGTGACATGGTAGTTGTGGATGTTTTTATGTACCAACGTGAGAAATGAACTAGACCCGAGGTCAAACTGTTAACAGGAAATGAGATGACTACATTGCATTATTGTGTTACTGTTCTTCTCTGACTGGATCAGGTTTGTCTAGTTTGGTTCTCTCGTCTCTTAGATTTCAATGGATCAAATCAAGTTCTGTTGGTTATTATGAGGCATGGCTTTTTGGGTCAGGCTATTTTGCTTTGGGCCTTTTCGAGACTATTTATGTTTCGCTTCGGTCTGTTTGACAAAACCTTTACTGATACCAGGCCAGTTCGCTTTGTTTGTTTGTTTGTTTGTTTCCAACCTGTAAGTGAATGTTTGTCTTTGAGGGGTTGAAATGAATGGGCAGTCACTCAGTGGCCTTGTGGTTAAAGTGTCTGTTCTAAGGTTGTGGGTTCAAGTCCCAGTCGAGTCATACCTCTTCAAATGACTCATTTATGTTTTTTTGTTTTGTTTACTCCAGGTTCAGCGCAGTCAACACGATGACTGATGGGGACTATGATTACCTCATCAAGCTCCTGGCTCTGGGGGACTCTGGAGTAGGGAAGACTACCTTTCTATACAGGTACACACACAGCTAGCTATACTAATATAGTTATATATTTATTATACTATAATAGTTATATATTTATTATACTATAATAGTTATATATTTATTATACTATAATAGTTATATTATATATTATACTATAATAGTTATATTATATATTTATTATACTATAATAGTTATATATTTATTATACTATAATAGTTATTATATATTATACTATAATAGTTATTATATATTATAGTATAATAGTTATATTATATATTTATTATACTATAATAGTTATATATTTATTATACTATAATAGTTATATATTTATTATACTATAATAGTTATATTATATATTTATTATACTATAATAGTTATATTGTATATTTATTATACTATAATAGTTATATATCTATTATACTATAAGTTATATATTTATTACACTATAATAGTTATATATTTATTACACTATAATAGTTATATATTTATTACACTATAATAGTTATATATTTATTACACTATAATAGTTATATATTTATTACACTATAATAGTTATATATTTATTATACTATAATATTTATATATTTATTATACTATAATAGTTATATATTTATTATACTATAATAGTTATATATTTATTATACTATAATAGTTATATATTTATTATACTATAATAGTTGTATATTTATTATACTATAATAGTTGTATATTTATTATACTATAATAGTTGCATATTTATTATACTATAATAGTTATATATTTATTATACTATAATAGTTATATATTTATTATACTATAATAGTTATATATTTATTACACTATAATAGTTATATATTTATTATACTATAATAGTTATATATTTATTATACTATAATAGTTATATATTTATTATACTATAATAGTTATATATTTATTATACTATAATAGTTATATATTTATTATACTATAATAGTTATATATTTATTATACTATAATAGTTATATATTTATTATACTATAATAGTTATATTATATATTTATTATACTGTAATAGTTATATATTTATTATACTATAATAGTTATATTATATATTTATTATACTGCATTCAGAAAGTATTTACAGAGCTTGACTTTTTCCACATGTTGTTGATGTTGTTACAGCCTGAATTTGAAATGGATTAAATTGAGATTATTTGTCACTGGCCTCTACACACAATACCCCATAATGTCAAAATGGAATTATGTTTTTAGCCTGCCGCGACCGGGAGACCCATGGGGCGGCACACAATTGGCCCAGGTTCGTCCGGGTTAGAGGAGGGTTTTGGCCGGCAGGGATGTTCTTGTCCCATCGTGCATTAGCGAATCCTGTGGCAGGCCGGGCGCATGCACGGTCGCCAGGTGCACGATGTTTCCTCTTTCACATTGGTGCGGCTGGCTTCCGGGTTAAGCGGGCATTGTGTCAAGAAGCAGTGCGGCTTGGTTGGGTTGTGTTTTGGAGGACGCATGGCTCTCGACCTTCGCCTCTCCCGAGTCCATACGGGAGTTGCAGCGATGGGACAAGACTGTAACTACCAATTGAATACCACGAAAAAGGGCATTTTTTAAAAATAAAATCATAATTATATTTTTAAAAATTAAAGCTGAAATGTCTTGAGTCAATAAGTATTCAACCCTTTTGTTATCGCCTAAATAATCTCAGGAGTAAATCTGAGATAGCTACTGCAGCCCTCACATACAACATCTGTTCTGACAGTCACATTCTGTTAAAGGTCCTCAAAGCACACACATCCCTGGGTCTTTCGTCTTTTCAGTTCCCTGCAGCTAGAGACTGGAACGAGCTGCAACAAACACTCAAACTGAACAGTTTTATATCAATCTCTTAATTCAAAGACTCAATCATGGACAATCTTACTGACAGATGTGGCTGCTTCACGTGATGTATTGTTTTCTCTACCTTCTTGCCCTTTGTGCTGTTGTCTGTGCCCAATAATGTTTATACCCTGTTTTGTGATGCTACCATGTTGTGCTGCTAACATGTTGTTGTCACGTTGTGTTGCTACCATGCTGTGTTTTCATGTGTTGCTACCATGCTGTGTTGTCTTGTTGCCTTGCTATGTTGTTGTCTTAGGTCTCTCTTTATGTAGTGTTGTGGTGTCTCTCTTGTCGTGATGTGTGTTTTATCCCTCGTCCCTGCAGGAGGTCTTTTTCCTTTTGGTAGGCCGTCATTGTAAATAAGAATTTGTTTTTAACTTACTTGCCTAGTTAAATAAAGGTTAAATAAAAATAAAAAAAATATTAAAAACATTTACTACAAGTCACATAATAAGTTGCATGGACTCACTCTGTGTGCAATAATAAAGTTTAACATGATTTTTGAATGACTACCTCATCTCTGTACCCAACACATACAATTGTGAATTTCAAACACAAATTCAACCACAAAGACCAGGGAGGTTTTCCATTACCTCGCAAAGAAGAGCACCTATTGGTAGATGAGTAAAAACAGACATTGAATATCTATTTGAGCATGGATGGTGTATCAATACACTCAGTCACTACAAAGATACAGGTGTCCTTCCAACTCAGTTGCCGGAGAGGAAGGAAACCGCTCAGTGATTTCACCATGAGGCCAATGGTGACTTTAAAACAGTTACAGAGTTGAAATGGCTGTGATAGGAGAAAACTGAGGATAAATCAACAACATTGTAGTTATTCCACAATACTAACCTAAATGACAAAGTGAAAAGAAGGAAACCTGTACAGGATTAAAGTATTTCAAAACATGCATCCTGTTTGCAATAAGGTACTAAAGTAAAACTGCCAAACACCCCTCCAGGCTGTATAAGGGCTATTTGACCAAGGAGAGTGATGGAGTGCTGTATCAGATGACCTGGCCTCCACAATCACCCAATTGAGATGGTTTGGGCTGAGTTGGACTGCAGAATGAAGGAAAGCAGCAAACAAGTGCTGAGCATATGTGGGAACTCCTTGTTGGAAATGCATTCCAGTTGAAGCTGGTTGAGAGAATGCCAAGAGTGTGCAAAGCTGTCATATATATATATATATATATATATATATTTTACCCCTTTTTTCTCCCCAAATTCATGGAATCCAATTGGTAGTAGTTACAGTCTTGTCTCATCGCTGCACCTCCCGTACAGACGAAGGTCGAGAGCCATGCTTCCTCCAAAACACAACCCAACCAAGCCACACTGCTTCTTGACACAATGCACATCCAACCCGGAAGCCAGCCGCACCAATGTGTCAGAGGAAACACCGTACACCTGGCGACCTGGTCAGTGTTCACTGCGCCCGGCCCGCCGCAGGAGTCACTAGTGCACGATGAGACAAGGATATCCCTGCCGGCCAATTGTGCGCCGCCTCATGGGCCTCCCGGTCGCGACAGAGCCTGGACTCGAACCCAGAATCTCTGGTGGCACAGCTAGCTAGACCACTGCGCCACTCGGGAGGCTGCCAAATGTAAAATATATTTTTATTTGTTTAACACTTTTTTGGTTACTACATGATTCCATTTGTGTTATTTCATAGTTTTGATGTCTTCACTATTATTCTACAAAGTAGAAAATAGTTAAAAATAAAGAAAAACCCTGGAATAAGTAGATGTGTCCAAACTTTTGACTGGTACTGCATATATTATTACAGTATCTTTCTATACAAGTACTTCCATGAGCACTTATCTTTTAATATGCATTGGTGATGTGCTGTGTGTGTAGTTGCTATGCATTAATGGTAATGTATGCATTAATGGTAATGTATGTATTAATGGTAATGTATGTATTAATGGTAATGTATATATTAATGGTAATGTGTGTATTAATGGTAATGTGTGTATTAATGGTAATGTGTGTATTTATTGGTAATGTATGTATTAATGGAAATGTATGTATTAATGGTAATGTATATATTAATGGTAATGTGTGTATTTATTGGTAAGGTATGTATGAATGGTAATGTATGTATGAATGGTAATGTATGTATTTATTGGTAAGGTATGTATTAATGGTATTGTATGTATTTATTGGTAATGTATGTATGAATGGTAATGTATGTATTAATGGTAATGTATGTAATAATGGTAATGTATGTATTAATGGAAATGTATGTATGAATGGTAATGTATGTATTAATGGTAATGTGTGTATGTAATAATGGTAATGTATGTATTAATGGTAATGTATATATCAGCTGGTAAAAACAACTCCTTCAGGGGATTAATAAAGTACTATCTTATTGTATCTTACAGGTACACAGGCAAACAGTTATTATATGTTGTATGTTATATTAGTATTATATTAATTCTACTTTCATCTATAGGTACACAGATAACAAGTTCAACCCCAAGTTCATCACCACAGTGGGAATAGACTTCAGGGAAAAGAGAGTGGTGAGTAACGTTACACACACACACACACACACACACACACACACACATCACACACACACACACACACACACACACACACACACACACACACACACACACACACACACACACACACACACACACACACACACACACACACACACACAAAAGAGTGGTGTGTATCCTTCCTTCCTTCCTTCCTTCCTTCCTTCCTTCCTTCCTTCCTTCCTTCCTTCCTTCCTTCCTTCCTTCCTTCCTTCCTTCCTTCCTTCCTTCCTTCCTTCCTTCCTCTGTCAACAAAACAAAAGAGAGTGGTGAGTATCCTCATGTAGTTTAGCCCAATCAGCTGCCACGTCTAGCTGTCATCATTTAATTGCCATCCAGATAGCAGATCCGGATGGATTATTGTAAATGCTCATAGTTTCCGAGACATTTCTCGGGACACACATTACATAACAGGCTAATGGGGTTCTTGATCACTATCGGGAATATTTAAACCCACAGGACCTATTTGGTTAAACAATATGTTGTCTTGTGTCATAAACTTCATTTTACCGGAAGCTCACAGAGATATATCCCAATCTATTCTCTGTCATAGGCTATGGGTAGTCATTACATAGACTATGCCATGGGTAGTCATTATATAGACTATGGGTAGTCATTATGTAGACTATGGGTAGTCATTATGTAGACTATGGGTAGTCATTATATAGACTATGGGTAGTCATTACGTAGGCTATGGGTAACCATTGCATAGACTATGGGTAGACATTACATAGGCTATGGGTAGTCATTATGTAGACTATGGGTAACCATTGCATAGACTATGGGTAGTCATTATACAGACTACGGGGTAGTCATTACATTACATGGATAAGTGGCTCTCAGCGGTCCCAGTCACAGTTCCATCTTGTATAATGGTTGTATTCTCCAGCGGTCCCAGTCACAGTTCCATCTTGTATAATGGTTATATTCTCCAGCGGTCCCAGTCACAGTTCCATCTTGTATAATGGTTTTATTCTCCAGCGGTCCCAGTCACAGTTCCATCTTGTATAATGGTTGTATTCTCCAGCGGTCCCAGTCACAGTTCCATCTTGTATAATGGTTGTATTCTCCAGCGGTCCCAGTCACAGTTCCATCTTGTATAATGGTTGTATTCTCCAGCGGTCCCAGTCACAGTTCCATCTTGTATAATGGTTGTATTCTCCAGCGGTCCCAGTCACAGTTCCATCTTGTATAATGGTTGTATTCTCCAGCGGTCCCAGTCACAGTTCCATCTTGTATAATGGTTGTATTCTCCAGCGGTCCCAGTCACAGTTCCATCTTGTATAATGGTTATATTCCCCAGCGGTCCCAGTCACAGTTCCATCTTGTATAATGGTTATATTCTCCAGCGGTCCCAGTCACAGTTCCATCTTGTATAATGGTTATATTCTCCAGCGGTCCCAGTCACAGTTCCATCTTGTATAATGGTCGTATTCTCCAGCGGTCCCAGTCACAGTTCCATCTTGTATAATGGTTGTATTCTCCAGCGGTCCCAGTCACAGTTCCATCTTGTATAATGGTTATATTCTCCAGCGGTCCCAGTCACAGTTCCATCTTGTATAATGGTTGTATTCTCCAGCGGTCCCAGTCACAGTTCCATCTTGTATAATGGTTATATTCTCCAGCGGTCCCAGTCACAGTTCCATCTTGTATAATGGTCGTATTCTCCAGCGGTCCCAGTCACAGTTCCATCTTGTATAATGGTTGTATTCTCCAGCGGTCCCAGTCACAGTTCCATCTTGTATAATGGTTATATTCTCCAGCGGTCCCAGTCACAGTTCCATCTTGTATAATGGTTGTATTCTCCAGCGGTCCCAGTCACAGTTCCATCTTGTATAATGGTTATATTCTCCAGCGGTCCCAGTCACAGTTCCATCTTGTATAATGGTTGTATTCTCCAGCGGTCCCAGTCACAGTTCCATCTTGTATAATGGTTGTATTCTCCAGCGGTCCCAGTCACAGTTCCATCTTGTATAATGGTTGTATTCTCCAGCGGTCCCAGTCACATTTCCATCTTGTATAATGGTTTTATTCTCCAGCGGTCCCAGTCACAGTTCCATCTTGTATAATGGTTGTATTCTCCAGCGGTCCCAGTCACAGTTCCATCTTGTATAATGGTTGTATTCTCCAGCGGTCCCAGTCACAGTTCCATCTTGTATAATGGTTGTATTCTCCAGCGGTCCCAGTCACAGTTCCATCTTGTATAATGGTCGTATTCTCCAGCGGTCCCAGTCACAGTTCCATCTTGTATAATGGTTGTATTCTCCAGCGGTCCCAGTCACAGTTCCATCTTGTATAATGGTCGTATTCTCCAGCGGTCCCAGTCACAGTTCCATCTTGTATAATGGTTGTATTCTCCAGCGGTCCCAGTCACAGTTCCATCTTGTATAATGGTTGTATTCTCCAGCGGTCCCAGTCACAGTTCCATCTTGTATAATGGTTGTATTCTCCAGCGGTCCCAGTCACAGTTCCATCTTGTATAATGGTCGTATTCTCCAGCGGTCCCAGTCACAGTTCCATATTGTATAATGGTCGTATTCTCCAGCGGTCCCAGTCACAGTTCCATCTTGTATAATGGTTTTATTCTCCAGCGGTCCCAGTCACAGTTCCATCTTGTATAATGGTTGTATTCTCCAGCGATCCCAGTCACAGTTCCATCTTGTATAATGGTTGTATTCTCCAGCGGTCCCAGTCACAGTTCCATCTTGTATAATGGTTGTATTCTCCAGCGGTCCCAGTCACAGTTCCATCTTGTATGATGGTTGTATTCTCCAGCGGTCCCAGTCACAGTTCCATCTTGTATAATGGTCGTATTCTCCAGCGGTCCCAGTCACAGTTCCATCTTGTATAATGGTCGTATTCTCCAGCAGTCCCAGTAGCACATGGCAGGGCGGTCACCGACTGGAATATATATGGATTTCAGCTTCAAGATATGGTTGCCTGTAAACAATGAATGCTAATTTCACGGTTTGTGTGGTCATTCCAATGATGTTGTTCATGCTTACAGGTGGAGTTTCGAATGATTCCTAATCTGTTTGACGGTTTATCCTCTGTGTTCGGGTTTTACTATGGATTCTTCTCATCCGTGTACTTTTGGGGGGTTTTCAGGTTTTGTAGTTTGCACGCCTTTGCCCTGATGGGTTCTGATTTCTTGACTTGTGAAATCATGATATATACTTGTTCATGTCACCGAGGGAGAGAGGGTAATGTATAACGTTTACATTATGTCAGGATATGTTATCGTTAGCCATCAGGGATCCTCTGGGAGGAGAAGAGACACAGTCTGGTGCCAGTCACCATGACATCCGTGAGTTGGGGAGGAGTGAGCACTTTGGGGTAGAGGTCAGGTCAGATGAAATGAGGAAGAACAGATATCACTAAGGTTCTGTCTAGCAACAGAGATGCTTTGGCTGTTCAGATGTGTAGGAGGAGACTCAGCATATGAGAAAGGGTTAAAAATCAGTGCTTGTGTGAATATGTCTTGGTCGGTTCAGCTGTTCGATCCTTTGGGATAAATAAACATGGTTTAAGCTTTCATAGCGTCCGTCGAGTTCTTACTCTGATAATTAGAACCTAACAGCCCTTAGCCTACATTATGGAGAAACCATAAACCTGTAGCGGTGCTTAGTAAGTGTACACGTCACACACAAGGTTAATCACAATAACTCAAGCTACGCAACTCCGTGGCTTTGTTTCGTTGCCATCGTTGCCCCGTTCTATTAAATCAACACAACTCTTCTCCATTGATGTTCTGTATTATGTCATTCTGTATTATGTCATTCTGTATTATGTCATTCTGTATTATGTCATTCTGTATCATGTCATTCTGTATCATGTCATTCTGTATTATGTCATTCTGTATCGTGTCATTCTGTATCGTGTCATTCTGTATCATGTCATTCTGTATCATGTCATTCTGTATCATGTCATTCTGTATTATGTCATTCTGTATTATGTCATGCTGTATTATGTCATTCTGTATCATGTCATTCTGTATTATGTCATTCTGTATCATGTCATTCTGTATCATGTCATTCTGTATTATGTCATTCTGTATCATGTCATTCTGTATCATGTCATTCTGTATTATGTCATTCTGTTATGTCATTCTGTATTATGTCATTCTGTATTATGTCATTCTGTATTATGTCATTCTGTCATTCTGTATTATGTCATTCTGTATTATGTCATTCTGTATTATGTCATTCTGTATCATGTCATTCTGTATCATGTCATTCTGTATTGTGTCATTCTGTATTGTGTCATTCTGTATTGTGTCATTCTGTATTATGTGTCATGTTTTGTGTGGAACCCCAGGAAGAGTAGCTGCTGCTTTTGAAACAGCTAATGGGAAACCTTAATAAAATACCCCTAAAATACAAAATAAAGTGTATTCTCGATACCTCGCTACTTGTTATTATTCATATTCTACACACTTCCATAGCAACAGTTACCGACAACCATCCACTTCCCCACCACCACCCGCTGGAATTCCATTCCCCTAACTGTTTAAATGAAGTGTCATAATGCATTCCCGACTAGACTGAACTGCCATTCCTTCCTCTGTCATCAACTCAGCTCTCCTTCCGACTCACTGAGACGGTGTCAGCATTCCCTTTCTCCACATTTGTCTCAAAGTGAGCACTTGCACACTCGCCATCGTGGATTTAAAAGAATTGGAGTGATGAAAGCGTTGGCTGGAGGGACTTTCCAACCATTGTTAAAGGAGGGTGAACGGTTTGGCCATTAAGAAATGCAGTGGCCTTGACTGAAGCTAAACGAGAGTTGTCTTGGAGGGGGGGGGGGGGGGGTATAATATGGGTGTCTCTTGTGTGTGTGTTCGCATGTGGCAAGTGTTTCTACATTCACTCTGCCAAAAACAGTACACAGTTACAATCACTCACCCTTCTAGATCACTTGAAACAGTCCAACCGGGGTCTTCTAGATCATTTGAAACAGTCCAACCGGGGTCTTGTGCTAGCCAACGTATTTACCCAATTAGCTTCAACCAGCTGGTGTGCGACCGTGGCAAAGATAGCCAATCTCTGTGGCTAGTTTGGGACCGTCAATAAAGTACACAATGTAAATGGGACAGTATTTTAATCTTTCTATATTTGTATATAATTTCTACAATTTATAGTTGATTTTAGATGTTTTCTCCCCAATTTCATGGTATCCAATTGGTAGTTACATTGCGCCCAACCCGCCACAGGAGTCGCTAGTGCGCGATGGGACAAGAACATCCCTGCTGGCCAAACCCTCCCCTAACCCGGACAACGCTGGGACAATTGTGCGCCGCCCCATGGGTCTCCCGGTCGCGGCCGGCTGCGACAGAGCCTGGACTCTAACCCAGGATCTTTAGTAGAACAGCTAGCACTGTATAGCAGTGTCTTAGACCACTGTGATACAGCCTGGATTCGAACCAGGATTAGACCACTGAGCCACTTGGGAGGCCCTGGTTTTAGATTTTTAAGTAATTGATTTGGAGCTATTGTCATTTCTAAATATTGTCCCATGTTCATTGTGTAATTTACTGATGGTCCCTAACTAGCCTCATAGGGATATCGGATGTCAAACCAAATTGACCATGGGCATTACGATCGGGTCGCGTGAAGCTGCGCTCAGAATTGATGATTTCTTAAGTGCTGCCATGTGTGTTGTTATATGGGCAGGGTTGAAATATCCAAGCCAAGGAAACTGTTACGTACCCTTCATTCTGTTACGCAACCCTTCGTTCTGTTATGGTACCCTTCATTACATTACGGTACCCTTCATTACGTTACGGTACTCTTCATTACGTTACCCTTCATTACGTTACCCTTCATTACGTTACGGTACTCTTCATTACGTTACCCTTCATTACGTTACGGTACCCTTCATTACGTTACGGTACTCTTCATTACGTTACCCTTCATTACGTTACCCTTCATTACGTTACGGTACTCTTCATTACGTTACCCTTCATTACGTTACCCTTCATTACGTTACGGTACTCTTCATTACGTTACCCTTCACTACGTTACGGTACCCTTCATTACGTTACGGTACTCTTCATTACGTTACGGTACCCTTCATTACGTTACGGTACTCTTCATTACGTTACCCTTCATTACGTTACCCTTCATTACGTTACGGTACTCTTCATTACGTTACCCTTCATTACATTACGGTACCCTTCATTACGTTACGGTACTCTTCATTACGTTACCCTTCACTACGTTACGGTACCCTTCATTACGTTACGGTACTCTTCATTACGTTACGGTACCCTTCATTACGTTACGGTACTCTTCATTACGTTACGGTACCCTTCATTACGTTACGGTACTTTTCATTACGTTACGGTACCCTTCATTACGTTACGGTACTCTTCATTACGTTACGGTACCCTTCATTACGTTACCCTTCATTACATTACGTTACCCTTCATTACGTTACGGTACTCTTCATTACGTTACGGTACTCTTCATTACGTTACAGTACTCTTCATTACGTTACGGTATCCTTCATCACGTTACGGTACTCTTCATTACGTTACCCTTCATTACGTTACGGTACTCTTCATTACGTTACGGTACTCTTCATTACGTTACCCTTCATTACGTTAAGGTACCTTTCATTACGTTACGGTACCCTTCATTACGTTACCCTTCATTACGTTACGGTACTCTTCATTACGTTACGCTACCCCTCATTACGGTACTCTTCATCACGTTACGGTACTCTTCATTACGTTACGGTACTCTTCATTACGGTACCCTTCATTACGTTACGGTACCCTTCATTACGTTACGGTACTCTTCACTACGTTACGGTACCCTTCATTACGTTACTCTTCATTACGATACCCTTCATTACGTTACGGTACTCTTCACTACGTTACAGTACTCTTCACTACGTTACAGTACTCTTCACTACGTTACAGTACCCTTCACTATGTTACATTACTCTTCATTACATTACCCTTCATTACATTACGTTACCCTTCACTACGTTACAGTACCCTTCATTACGTTACGGTACTCTTCACTACGTTACGGTACTCTTCATTACGTTACGGTACTCTTCACTATGTTACGGTACTCTTCATTACGTTACATTACCCTTCATTACATTACGTTACCCTTCACTACGTTACGGTACTCTTCACTACGTTACTCTTCATTACGATACCCTTCATTACGTTACCCTTCACTATGTTACATTACTCTTCATTACGTTACATTACCCTTCATTACATTACGTTACCCTTCATTGCGTTACGGTACCCTATACTACGTTACATTACCCTTCACTACGTTACATTACCCTTCACTACGTTACGGTACCCTTCACTACGTTACGGTACTCTTCACTACGTTACGGTACCCTTCACTACGTTACGGTACTCTTCACTACGTTACGGTACTCTTCACTACGTTACGGTACCCTTCATTACGTAACCCTTCATTACGTTACTCTTCATTACGATACCCTTCATTACGTTACTCTTCATTACGTTACCCTTCATTACGTTACGGTACCCTTCATTACGTTACGGCACTCTTCATCACGTTACGTTACCCTTCATTACGTTACTCTTCATTACGTTACCCTTCATTACGTTACGGTACTCTTCATTACGTTACTCTTCATTACGTTACGGCACCCTTCATTACGGTACCCTTCATTACGTTACGGTACCTTTCATTACGTTACGGTACTCTTCATTATGTTACGGTACTCTTCATTATGTTACGGTACACTTCATTACGTTATGTTACCCTTCATTACGTTACGTTACCCTTCATTACGTTACGGTACCTTTCATTACGTTACAGTACCTTTCATTACGTTACGGTACCTTTCGTTACGTTACTCTTCATTACGTTACACTTCATTACGTTACACTTCATTACGTTACGTTACCCTTCATTACGTTACAGTACCTTTCATTACGTTACGGTACCTTTCGTTACGTTACTCTTCATTACGTTACACTTCATTACGTTACACTTCATTACGTTACGGTACCTTTCATTACGTTACGGTACCTTTCGTTACGTTACGGTACCTTTCGTTACGTTACACTTCATTACGTTACCCTTCATTACGTTACACTTCATTACGTTACGGTTCCTTTCATTACGTTACGGTTCCTTTCATTACGTTACGGTACCCTTCATTACGTTACGGTACCCTTCATTACGTTACGGTACCTTTCATTACGTTATGTTACCCTTCATTACGTTACGGCACTCTTCATTACGTTACGGTATCCTTCATTACGTTACGGTACCCTTCATTACGTTACCCTTCATTACGTTACAGTACCCTTCATTACGTTACGGTACCTTTCATCACGTTACCCTTCATTACGTTACCCTTCATTACGTTACGGTTCCTTTCATTACGTTATGTTACCCTTCATTACGTTACGGCACTCTTCACTACGTTACGTTACCCTTCATTACGTTACGGTACCTTTCATTACGTTACGGTACCCTTCATTACGTTACGGTACCCTTCATTACGTTACCCTTCATTACGTTAAGGTACCCTTCATTACGTTACCCTTCATTACGTTACGGTACCCTTCATTACGTTACGGTACCTTTCATTACGTTACGGTACCCTTCATTACGTTACGGTACCTTTCGTTACGTTACTCTTCATTACGTTACACTTCATTACGTTACACTTCATTACGTTACGGTACCTTTCATTACGTTACGGTACCTTTCGTTACGTTACGGTACCTTTCGTTACGTTACACTTCATTACGTTACCCTTCATTACGTTACACTTCATTACGTTACGGTTCCTTTCATTACGTTACGGTTCCTTTCATTACGTTACGGTACCCTTCATTACGTTACGGTACCCTTCATTACGTTACGGTACCTTTCATTACGTTATGTTACCCTTCATTACGTTACGGCACTCTTCATTACGTTACGGTATCCTTCATTACGTTACGGTACCCTTCATTACGTTACCCTTCATTACGTTACAGTACCCTTCATTACGTTACGGTACCTTTCATCACGTTACCCTTCATTACGTTACCCTTCATTACGTTACGGTTCCTTTCATTACGTTATGTTACCCTTCATTACGTTACGGCACTCTTCACTACGTTACGTTACCCTTCATTACGTTACGGTACCTTTCATTACGTTACCCTTCATTACGTTAAGGTACCCTTCATTACGTTACCCTTCATTACGTTACGGTACCCTTCATTACGTTACGGTACCTTTCATTACGTTACCCTTCATTACGTTACGGTACCCTTCATTACGTTACCCTTCATTACGTTACGGTACCTTTCATTACGTTACCCTTCATTACGTTACGGTACCCTTCATTACGTTACCCTTCATTACGTTACGGTACCCTTCATTACGTTACTCTTCATTACGTTACGGTACCTTTCATTACGGTACCCTTCATTACGTTACCCTTCATTACGTTACCCTTCATTACGTTAAGGTACCCTTCATTACGTTACGGTACCTTTCATTACGTTACGGTACCCTTCATTACGTTACGGTACCTTTCATTACGTTACGGTACTCTTCATTACGTTACGGTACCTTTCATTACGTTACGGTACCCTTCATTACGTTACGGTACCTTTCATTACGTTACGGTACCCTTCATTACGTTACGGTACCCTTCATTACGTTACCCTTCATTACGTTAAGGTACCCTTCATTACGTTACCCTTCATTACGTTACGGTACCCTTCATTACGTTACGGTACCTTTCATTACGTTACGGTACCCTTCATTACGTTACGGTACCCTTCATTACGTTACGGTACCTTTCATTACGTTACGGTACCCTTCATTACGTTACGGTACCTTTCATTACGTTACGGTACCCTTCATTACGTTACCCTTCATTACATTACATAACATTTTTTCCTATCTCACAAATCTCAGTTTTGGACGAGACTGACTTCATGACTAGAATTGTCCTATATACACTTTATAGTCAATTTCGACAGTATAAGAAATGTTTCTAACATATCAATGCCTTTTTCAAAACGAGAAGTTGCTGTTTTGGGGCAGTCGCTCTTTAAATCCATGACAGGGAGGGTGGAGCGTGGAGAATCGGTTTACAGCCAGTCGCTTTCTCTTATCTTCATCCGTGTTAAACTGAGTTACTGGGCTGTTTAGAGATGGCCAGGGAAGAGGAGAGGAAGGATAGCTGTATTGTTGAGTTAATGGGAGAGGATAAACCTCTGGATCAATGAGATGTAATCCTGTCATAGATCAACCAGTAGGACCATCAATGAGATGTAATCTGTTATAGATCAACCAGTAGGACCATCAATGAGATGTAATCCTGTTATAGATCAACCAGTAGGACCATCAATGAGATGTAATCTGTTATAGATCAACCAGTAGGACCATCAATGAGATGTAATCCTGTTATAGATCAACCAGTAGGACCATCAATGAGATGTAATCCTGTTATAGATCAACCAGTAGGACCATCAATGAGATGTAATCCTGTTATAGATCAACCAGTAAGACCATCAATGAGATGTAATCCTGTTATAGATCAACCAGTAGGACCATCAATGAGATGTAATCCTGTTATAGATCAACCAGTAGGACCATCAATGAGATGTAATCCTGTTATAGATCAACCAGTAGGACCATCAATGAGATGTAATCCTGTTATAGATCAACCAGTAGGACCATCAATGAGATGTAATCCTGTTATAGATCAACCAGTAGGACCATCAATGAGATGTAATCCTGTTATAGATCAACCAGTAGGACCATCAATGAGATGTAATCCTGTTATAGATCAACCAGTAGGACCATCAATGAGATGTAATCCTGTTATAGATCAACCAGTAGGACCATCAATGAGATGTAATCCTGTTATAGATCAACCAGTAGGACCATCAATGAGATGTAATCCTGTTATAGATAAACCAGTAGGACCATCAATGAGATGTAATCCTGTTATAGATCAACCAGTAGGACCATCAATGAGATGTAATCCTGTTATAGATAAACCAGTAGGATCATCAATGAGATGTAATCTGTTATAGATCAACCAGTAGGACCATCAATGAGATGTAATCCTGTTATAGATCAACCAGTAGGACCATCAATGAGATGTAATCCTGTTATAGATCAACCAGTAGGACCATCAATGAGATGTAATCCTGTTATAGATCAACCAGTAAGACCATCAATGAGATGTAATCCTGTTATAGATCAACCAGTAGGACCATCAATGAGATGTAATCCTGTTATAGATCAACCAGTAGGACCATCAATGAGATGTAATCTGTTATAGATCAACCAGTAGGACCATCAATGAGATGTAATCCTGTGACGCAGAAGCAAAGTGGATAATGACGCTGCATGCTTTTGCATACAGTACCTCAGTGATGACTTGATGATGCATCTCCTGCAGACAGACACAAACCACAGCATATGGGTTATAATTAGAGGTCGACCGATTATGATTTTTCAACGCCGATACCGATTATTGGAGAATTAAAAAAGCCGATAACGATACTGTTGTATCTGTTCATGTCTGTTGTATCTGTTCATGTCTGTTTGTATCTGTTCATGTCTGTTTGTATCTGTTCATGTCTGTTTATCTGTTCATGTCTGTTGTATCTGTTCATGTCTGTTGTATCTGTTCATGTCTGTTGTATCTGTTCATGTCTGTTGTATCTGTTCATGTCTGTTTGTATCTGTTCATGTCTGTTTATCTGTTCATGTCTGTTTATCTGTTCATGTCTGTTGTATCTGTTCATGTCTGTTTGTATCTGTTCATGTCTGTTTATCTGTTCATGTTGCTTTGTATCTGTTCATGTCTGTTTATCTGTTCATGTTGGTTTGTATCTGTTCATGTCTGTTTATCTGTTCATGTTGGATTTGTTACAGTATTTTCTTTGGATTCTGCAGCAAAATAATTTCTTCCCCAGGATGTTACTGTTTTCTTATAGTAAAGTCTCTGTTGTACCATTGTTGATAACAGTACCAGTGGGATGTCTAAACACAGTTTGTTTCCTTTCTGTTTACAAAGCTAGGCGCCTGAGTAGCTTAGCGCTGTACATTTAGTGACTTAGCTAACGTAGATCTGTAGATGTAGTGACTTAGCTAACATAGATCTGTAGATTTGTGTGTCGGTGGGTTTCTCACCCTGTGTGTGTTGGATGTGTGTTTCTCACCTTGTGTGGTTCGGGTGTGTTTCTCACCCTGTATGGTTCGGGTGTGTTTCTCACCCTGTATGGTTCGGGTGTGTTTCTCACCCTGTATGGTTCGGGTGTGTTTCTCACCCTGTGTGTGTCGGTGTGTTTCTCACCCTGTATGGTTCGGGTGTGTTTCTCACCCTGTATGGTTCGGGTGTGTTTCTCACCCTGTATGGTTCGGGTGTGTTTCTCACCCTGTATGGTTCGGGTGTGTTTCTCACCCTGTATGTCGGTGTGTTTCTCACCCTATGTGTGTCGGTGTGTGTCGGGTGTGTGTTTCTCACCCTGTATGGTTCGGGTGTGTTTCTCACCCTGTGTGTGTCGGTGTGTTTCTCACCCTGTGTGCGTCGGTGTGTTTCTCACCCTGTATGTGTCCGTGTGTGTTTCAGGTGTACACAGCGTCGGGCCCCAATGGAACCACAGGGAAGACCTTTAAAGTTCACCTCCAGCTCTGGGATACGGCTGGACAGGAGAGGTACTGCATTCTAATGCATTTACATGTAGCTCATAAAGTGTTACAAATGTGCCTATAATGCATTATAAAGATAGGTATTCCTATGACTACCCTATCTTACCTAAGCTTTGCTTAGCAGGAAGTCATTGACAAACCACTGCTGCCATTCAGTTCTGTAGCTTGATGTTTTGTTTACCTACTCTATATCTCAAGGTATCACTCCCCCTTACCTTGTGGTTGATGTAGTTCTGCAAGGCCTTAACAAGACTTAACAATGAGGCGTCTTCACAGCGTCTTAACAAGGCTTAACAATGAGGTGCCTTCACAGCATCTGAACAAGCCTTAACAATGAGGCGTCTTCACAGCGTCTTAACAAGACTTAACATTGAGGCGTCTTCACAGCATCTTAACAAGCTTTAACAATGAGGCGTCTTCACAGCATCTTAACAAGCTTTAACAATGAGGCGTCTTCACAGCATCTTAACAAGCTTTAACAATGAGGCGTCTTCACAGCATCTGAACAAGCCTTAACAATGAGGCATCTTCACTGCGTCTTCACAGCATCTGTCTGTGTTGCTAGTGTAACCGGTGTGACGCTAGTTAGCGGTGGTGCGCGCTAATAGCGGTTCAATCAGTGACGTCACTCGCTCTGAGACCTTGAAGTAGTTGTTCCCCTTGCTCTGCAAGGGCCGCAGCTTTTGTGGAGCGATGGGTAACAATGCTATGTGGGTGACTGTTGTGGATGTGTGCAGAGGGTCCCTGGTTCGAGCCCAGGTAGGGGCGATTAGAGGGACAGAAGCTAAACTGTTACACTAGCGGGTCAGACACCTCGCTACGTACGAGAGTGCACTATATAGGGAATAGTGTGCCATTTGGAACGCATACAAGAAGTGTTCTGCTATCAGAGATAAACACACTGGAAGGCAGCGGTTGTTTCAAGGCTGCCAGTCCATTTATCAAGCTTTGACTCATAGTTTGATGACTCATCCGTATGTATTATGTCATGTGTATGTTACACACGAACACACACACACACACACAAACACACACACTTCAGCTCATTTAATTTCTGACCGGGCCTTCTCTATGCCAGAATGAGATTGCAATTCTCTAAATTGAAAGATCATAGCGAATTTGTGCCTTGAATCACTTTGCAAGCTGGAAGCTCCACTGGCAATCTTGGTGATTTATTAGACGCTAAATTACGGAACTGTCACCATTGACAGAGATATATTCAGTATATGTGACACATGTGGGAATCGAAACCACAACTCTTGATGTTGCCATCAATCAATCAATCAATCAATCAATCAAATGTATTTATAAAGCCCTTCTTACATCAGCTGATGTCACAAAGAGCTGTACAGAAACCCATTGAACTGTCGCCATCCCCATTCTCAAACCTTCTCTAAGCCAGTCCTCGGGTTGATTGGTGTCCCACGTTTCCCAAGCCCTAACTAACAAACCTGGTTAAAATAGTGGTATTTTAAACTGGAGACCTGGGGCAAAACTGGAGAACTGGGGCAAAACTGGAGACCTGGGGCAAAACTGGAGACCTGGGGTAAAACTGGAGACCTGTGGCAAAACTGGATACCTGGGGCAAAACTGGAGACCTGGGGCAAAACTGGAGACCTGGGGTAAAACTGGAGACCTGGGGTAAAACTGGAGACCTGGGGTAAAACTGGAGACCTGGGGTAAAACTGGAGACCTGGGGTAAAACTGGAGACCTGGGGCAAAACTGGAGACCTGGGGCAAAACTGTGTCAACATCCCAGTTCTAAATTGGAACGCCATTTGTAAAATTCTGTTGTTGTCTCCCTCCATGTTCAGGAGTCTGACCACAGCATTCTTCAGAGATGATTCTGTTGTTGTCTCCCTCCAGGTTCAGGAGTCTGACCACAGCATTCTTCAGAGATGATTCTGTTGTTTTCTCCCTCCAGGTTCAGGAGTCTGACCACAGCATTCTTCAGAGATGATTCTGTTGTTGTCTCCCTCCAGGTTCAGGAGTCTGACCACAGCATTCTTCAGAGATGATTCTGTTGTTGTCTCCCTCCAGGTTCAGGAGTCTGACCACAGCATTCTTCAGAGATGATTCTGTTGTTGTCTCCCTCCAGGTTCAGGAGTCTGACCACAGCATTCTTCAGAGATGATTCTGTTGTTGTCTCCCTCCAGGTTCAGGAGTCTGACCACAGCATTCTTCAGAGATGATTCTGTTGTTGTCTCCCCTCCAGGTTCAGGAGTCTGACCACAGCATTCTTCAGAGATGATTCTGTTGTTGTCTCCCCTCCAGGTTCAGGAGTCTGACCACAGCATTCTTCAGAGATGATTCTGTTGTTGTCTCCCTCCAGGTTCAGGAGTCTGACCACAGCATTCTTCAGAGATGATTCTGTTGTTGTCTCCCCTCCAGGTTCAGGAGTCTGACCACAGCATTCTTCAGAGATGATTCTGTTGTTGTCTCCCCTCCAGGTTCAGGAGTCTGACCACAGCATTCTTCAGAGATGATTCTGTTGTTGTCTCCCCTCCAGGTTCAGGAGTCTGACCACAGCATTCTTCAGAGATGATTCTGTTGTTGTCTCCCCTCCAGGTTCAGGAGTCTGACCACAGCATTCTTCAGAGATGATTCTGTTGTTGTCTCCCTCCAGGTTCAGGAGTCTGACCACAGCATTCTTCAGAGATGATTCTGTTGTTGTCTCCCTCCAGGTTCAGGAGTCTGACCACAGCATTCTTCAGAGATGATTCTGTTGTTGTCTCCCCTCCAGGTTCAGGAGTCTGACCACAGCATTCTTCAGAGATGATTCTGTTGTTGTCTCCCTCCAGGTTCAGGAGTCTGACCACAGCATTCTTCAGAGATGCCATGGGCTTCCTGCTCATGTTTGACCTCACCAGCCAACAGAGCTTTCTCAATGTCCGCAACTGGATGAGTACGTTGTGGTCTAGGTGCACACACACACACACACACACACACACACACACACACACACACACACACACACACACACACACACACACACACACACACACAGCACTTGAGATATTATATGCCATTTTGCAGACACATTTATCCAAAGCAACTTATATGTGGATACATTTTTCTTATGGGTGGCCCCAGTGGAAATCAAACCCATGACCATTGGCAATGCAAGCACAAGTGCTCTAGCAACTGAGCTACACAAGACCACTTTACAAGACACATCTCTTCTAAACACCAGCATGCTTCAACCTGAATTGTACAGAACATGGCCAGGCCAGGGTTGGGGTTCCAGTCAATTCATTTATTCAATTGAATAGAAATACGTTTTTGCCCTTACCTTTATTTAACCAGTCAGTTAATAACAAATTCTTATTGACAATGATGTCCTGGCATTTGAAAGGAAGACAGTTTAATTAAGGCAGTATTGAAAGACCAGACAGGTCCTCAGTGGATCAATATCAATCAATACTGTAATCATCCTTAGAGCTAGGCCTGGAGGGAGGGCACAGGAAGTAGGCAAAGGTTAGTAGTAAACTGTTTTCTGGAGAAAGGAAAATGCAGACCTGGGTTAACGAGGCCCAGTCCAGGTTTAGCGAGGCCCAGTCCTAATTTAGCGAGGCCCAGTCCAGAGTTAGCGAGGCCCAGTCCAGAGTTAGCGAGGCCCAGTCCAGAGTTAGCGAGGCCCAGACCTGAGTTAGCGAGGCCCAGTCCAGAGTTAGCGAGGCCCAGACCTGAGTTAGCGAGGCCCAGACCTAATTTAGCGAGGCCCAGTCCAGAGTTAGCGAGGCCCAGACCTGAGTTAGCGAGGCCCAGTCCTGAGTTAGCGAGGCCCAGTCCAGAGTTAGCGAGGCCCAGACCTGAGTTAGCGAGGCCCAGTCCAGAGTTAGCGAGGCCCAGTCCAGAGTTAGCGAGGCCCAGACCTGAGTTAACGAGGCCCAGTCCAGATTTAGCGAGGCCCAGTCCTAATTTAGCGAGGCCCAGTCCTGAGTTAGCGAGGCCCAGACCTGAGTTAGCGAGGCCCAGACCAGAGTTAGCGAGGCCCAGACCAGAGTTAGCGAGGCCCAGACCAGAGTTAGCGAGGCCCAGACCTGAGTTAGCGAGGCCCAGACCTGAGTTAGCGAGGCCCAGACCTGAGTTAGCGAGGCCCAGACCTGAGTTAACGAGGCCCAGTCCAGAGTTAGCGAGGCCCAGACCTGAGTTAGCGAGGCCCAGACCAGAGTTAGCGAGACCCAGACCTGAGTTAGCGAGGCCCAGTCCAGAGTTAGCGAGGCCTAGACCTGAGTTAACGAGGCCCAGTCCAGAGTTAGCGAGGCCCAGTCCAGAGTTAGCGAGGCCCAGACCTGAGTTAGCGAGGCCCAGACCTGGGTTAACGAGGCCCAGACCTGGGTTAACGAGGCCCAGTCCAGATTTAGCGAGGCCCAGTCCAGAGTTAGCGAGGCCCAGTCCAGAGTTAGCGAGGCCCAGTCCAGAGTTAGCGAGGCCCAGTCCAGAGTTAGCGAGGCCCAGACCTGAGTTAACGAGGCCCAGTCCAGATTTAGCGAGGCCCAGTCCTAATTTAGCGAGGCCCAGTCCAGAGTTAGCGAGGCCCAGTCCAGAGTTAGCGAGGCCCAGTCCTAATTTAGCGAGGCCCAGACCTGAGTTAGCGAGGCCCAGACCTGGGTTAACGAGGCCCAGTCCAGATTTAGCGAGGCCCAGTCCTAATTTAGCGAGGCCCAGTCCAGAGTTAGCGAGGCCCAGTCCAGAGTTAGCGAGGCCCAGACCTGAGTTAACGAGGCCCAGTCCAGATTTAGCGAGGCCCAGTCCAGAGTTAGCGAGGCCCAGTCCAGAGTTAGCGAGGCCCAGTCCTAATTTAGCGAGGCCCAGTCCAGAGTTAGCGAGGCCCAGACCTGAGTTAGCGAGGCCCAGACCTGAGTTAGCGAGGCCCAGACCAGAGTTAGCGAGGCCCAGACCTGAGTTAGCGAGGCCCAGACCTGAGTTAGCGAGGCCCAGACCTGAGTTAGCGAGGCCCAGACCTGAGTTAGCGAGGCCCAGTCCAGAGTTAGCGAGGCCCAGACCTGAGTTAGCGAGGCCCAGACCTGAGTTAGCGAGGCCCAGACCTGAGTTAACGAGGCCCAGACCTGAGTTAACGAGGCCCAGACCAGAGTTAACGAGGCCCAGACCTGAGTTAGCGAGGCCCAGACCTGAGTTAGCGAGGCCCAGACCTGAGTTAACGAGGCCCAGACCTGAGTTAACGAGGCCCAGACCTGAGTTAGCGAGGCCCAGTCCTAATTTAGCGAGGCCCAGACCTGAGTTAGCGAGGCCCAGTCCAGATTTAGCGAGGCCCAGACCTGAGTTAGCGAGGCCCAGACCTGAGTTAGCGAGGCCCAGACCTGAGTTAGCGAGGCCCAGACCTGAGTTAGCGAGGCCCAGTCCTGAGTTAACGAGGCCCAGTCCAGAGTTAGCGAGGCCCAGTCCAGAGTTAGCGAGGCCCAGACCTGAGTTAGCGAGGCCCAGACCTGAGTTAGCGAGGCCCAGACCTGAGTTAGCGAGGCCCAGACCAGAGTTAGCGAGGCCCAGACCTGAGTTAACGAGGCCCAGACCTGAGTTAGCGAGGCCCAGACCTGAGTTAGCAAGGCCCAGACCTGAGTTAGCATGCCCAGACCTGAGTTAGCGAGACCCAGACCTGAGTTAACGAGGCCCAGACCTGAGTTAGCGAGGCCCAGACCTGAGTTAGCGAGGCCCAGACCTGAGTTAGCGAGGCCCAGACCAGAGTTAGCGAGGCCCAGACCAGAGTTAGCGAGACCCAGACCTGAGTTAGCAAGGCCCAGTCCAGAGTTAGCGAGGCCCATACTTGAGCTAGCGAGGCCCATACCTGAGTTAGCGAGGCCCAGTCCAGCATTAGCGAGGCCCAGTCCTGCATTAGCGAGGCCCAGTCCAGCATTAGCGAGGCCCAGTCCAGCATTAGCGAGGCCCAGTCCAGTGGTTCAAAACACTTCAAAAGAAGTGATGCTCACCCTGTATTAATCTGATACAATACTTGTATTAATTAGCCAACGTTTTGACAGCAAGCTGCCTTCATCAGGGTAGTAGTATTCAGCTGTGGCATTCTGTATTCTAATCACACTGATGGAATGTAAACCAATCAGGATTTAGGCCTGGCCATCCAATCAGGGTTTAGGCCATCCAATCAGGGTTTAGACCTGGCCATAGCACTATCACAGCAACCACGTTAGTTGTTAATGATATTGTCAATGCTTTAGATGCTAAAATGAAATGTGTTGCTTTGTTAGTGGACCTGTCAAAAGCTTTTTGATACTGTTGATCGTGTTATTTTATAGAATACGTTGTCCTCGATAGGTCTGAGCTCTGACGCCTGTTCTTGGTTTCATGATTATCTTAGTGACAGAACTCAGGCCGTCGTGATTGATGGGGTTAAGTCTGAATTTCTTGATGTACATAAAGGTGTACCACAGGGGTCCATTTTGGGACCTGTTCTGTATTATGTATGATATTGCCCTGACTGTTGATCTGACTGTTGATCTGACTGTGTATCTGGCTGTTGATCTGACTGTTGATCTGGCTGTTGATCTGGCTGTTGATCTGACTGTTGATCTGGCTGTTGATCTGACTGTTGATCTGGATGTTGATCTGGATGCTGATCTGACTGTTGATCTGACTGTTGATCTGGATGTTGATCTGACTGTTGATCTGGCTGTTGATCTGGCTGTTGATCTGACTGTTGATCTGGCTGTTGATCTGACTGTTGATCTGGCTGTTGATCTGACTGTTGATCTGACTGTTGATCTGGCTGTTGATCTGGCTGTTGATCTGACTGTGGATCTGACTATGGATCTGGCTGTTGATCTGACTGTTGATCTGGCTGTTGATCTGGCTGTTGATCTGACTGTGGATCTGACTATGGATCTGGCTGTTGATCTGACTGTTGATCTGGCTGTTGATCTGACTGTTGATCTGGATGTTGATCTGACTGTTGATCTGGCTGTTGATCTGGCTGTTGATCTGACTGTGTATCTGGCTGTTGATCTGACTGTTGATCTGACTGTTGATCTGGCTGTTGATCTGACTGTTGATCTGACTGTTGCCCTGACTGTTGATCTGACTGTTAATCTGACTGTTGATCTGGCTGTGTCAAAACTACAGCTATGCAGGAATCCCTAGCTGATTTAAAACGTGTGATTAATATGGGCTAAAACAAAATACATGTTGCATTTAAACTCTCTAAATAATGTCTCAGATGGACAACATGTTCCATCATTAGAATGTCTCAGATGGACTACATGTTCCATCATTAGAATGTCTCAGATGGACTACATGTTCCATCATTAGAATGTCTCAGATGGACTACATGTTCCATCATTAGAATGTCTCAGATGGACTACATGTTCCATCATTAGAATGTCTCAGATGGACTACATGTTCCATCATTAGAATGTCTCAGATGGACTACATGTTCCATCATTAGAATGTCTCAGATGGACTACATGTTCCATCATTAGAATGTCTCAGATGGACTACATGTTCCATCATTAGAATGTCTCAGATGGACTACATGTTCCATCATTAGAATGTCTCAGATGGACTACATGTTCCATCATTAGAATGTCTCAGATGGACTACATGTTCCATCATTAGAATGTCTCAGATGGACTACATGTTCCATCATTAGAATGTCTCAGATGGACTACATGTTCCATCATTAGATGTTTCAGATGGACCACATGTTCCATCATTAGAATGTATCAGATGGACTACATGTTCCATCATTAGAATGTCTCAGATGGACTACATGTTCCATCATTAGAATGTCTCAGATGGACTACATGTTCCATCATTAGAATGTCTCAGATGGACTACATGTTCCATCATTAGAATGTCTCAGATGGACTACATGTTCCATCATTAGAATGTCTCAGATGGACTACATGTTCCATCATTAGAATGTCTCAGATGGACTACATGTTCCATCATTAGAATGTCTCAGATGGACTACATGTTCCATCATTAGAATGTCTCAGATGGACTACATGTTCCATCATTAGAATGTCTCAGATGGACTACATGTTCCATCATTAGAATGTCTCAGATGGACTACATGTTACATCATTAGATGTTTCAGATGGACCACATGTTCCATCATTAGAATGTATCAGATGGACTACATGTTCCATCATTAGAATGTCTCAGATGGACTACATGTTCCATCATTAGAATGTCTCAGATGGACTACATGTTCCATCATTAGAATGTCTCAGATGGACCACATGTTCATATATACAGTGTATATAGTGTTTAATGTGTGTTTGATATTGTATTATACAGGGCGCATTTGTAAAAGAGACCTTGGTCTCAGTATGTCTTCCTGTCAAATAAAAGTTACATAAATCATCCTGGCTTTAGATTTAGGGAGAGCACAGGAAGTAGAAAAGGTGACTAAAAGGTCAACTATAGAATGAGTATGAGGGCCCACAGCGCTTCACATGTCCCAAAGAGATGGACACCAAAGGAAAAGGAGCGACTGGGAGGCAGAAAAAGGGTGCTTAGTGATTTTTTTTGTCCACAATGTTAACGGTGCCATGTTGTCCTCAGGCCAGCTGCAGGCCAATGCGTACTGTGAGAACCCAGACATGGTGTTGGTGGGCAACAAGGCAGACCTGGCGGACCAGAGAGAGGTGCAGGAGGAGCAGGCTAAGGAACTAGCCGACAAGTACGGGTGAGTAGGAGAGAGTTACCCCCGTCATCTACACAGACAGTGAGCTCCAAAAGTAGAGGGACAGTGACACGTGTTTAGTTATTTTGGCTCTGTACTCCAGCACTTTGAAATGATACAATGACTATGAGGTTAAAGTGCAGACTGTCAGCTTTAATTTGAGGGTATTTTCCTCCATATCGGGTGAACCGTTTAGAAGTTACAGCACTGTTTGTACATAGTCCTTCCATTTTAGGGGACCAAAAGCATGGGGACAAATGCACTGTATTAAAGTAGTGAAAAGTTTAGTATTTGCTCCCATATTCCTACCACTCAATGACTACATCAAGCTAGAGACTTGACAAACTTGTTGGATTCATTTGCTGTTTGTTTTGGTTTTGTTACAGATTATTTTGTGCCAAATAGAAATGAATAGTAAATAATGTATTGTCTAATTTTTAAGCCACTTTTAATGTAAATGTGAATAGAATATGTTTCTAAACACTTCTACATTAACGTGGATGCTACCATGGTTACCGACAATCCTGAATGAATAGCACAAATATCATACCCTCAAGACATGCTAACCTCTCACCATTACAATAACAGGGGAGGTTAGCATTTTATATCATACCCCCAAGACATGCTAACCTCTCACCAATACAATAACAGTGGAGGTTAGCATTTTATATCATACCCTCAAGACATGCTAACCTCTCACCATTACAATAACAGGGGAGGTTAGCATTTTATATCATACCCCCAAGACATGCTAACCTCTCACCATTACAATAACAGGGGAGTGTAGCATTTTATATCATACCCCCAAGACATGCTAACCTCTCACCATTACAATAACAGGGGATGTTAGCATTTTATATCATACCCTCAAGACATGCTAACCTCTCACCAATACAATAACAGGAGAGTGTAGCATTTTATATCATACCCCCAAGACATGCTAACCTCTCACCATTACAATAAAATGGGAGGTTAGCATTTTATATCATACCCTCAAGACATGCTAACCTCTCACCATTACAATAACAGGGGAGGTTAGCATTTTATATCATACCCCCAAGACATGCTAACCTCTCACCAATACAATAACAGGGGAGGTTAGCATTGTATATCATACCCCCAAGACATGCTAAAGTAGTGAACTATATAGGGAATAGGGTTCCATAGGGCTCTGGTCTAAAGTAGTGCACTATATAGGGAATAGGGTGCCATAGGGCTCTGGTCTAAAGTAATGTACTAACTATGTAATAGGGTGTCATTTGGGACGCAGTCGATGCCGCCTCTGTCATGTCTGAGTGCTGGGCTTGTCATTCAGAGCTGTACTAGCAGAGAGTTTGTGGTTCATTAACATAAAATAATACCTGGTGGATCTCTTCTCAATGTTGGTGTGATCCTGTCTGATGTGGGTGTTGATGTGGTCCTGTCTGATGTGGGTGTTTGTTTGATCTTGTCTGATGTGGGTGTTGGTGTGGTCCTGTCTGATGTGGGTGTTGGTGTGGTCCTGTCTGATGTGGGTGTTGGTGTAGTCCTGTCTGATGTGGGTGTTGATGTGGTCCTGTCTGATGTGGGTGTTGGTGTGGTCCTGTCTGATGTGGGTGTTGATGTGGTCCTGTCTGATGTGGGTGTTGGTGTGGTCCTGTCTGGTGTGGTCCTGACTGATGTGGGTGTTGGCGTGGTCCTGTCTGATGTGGGAGTTGGTGTGGTCCTGTCTGATGTGGGAGTTGGTGTGGTCCTGTCTGATGTGGGTTCTGTATGTCACCTGTAGGATCCCGTACTTTGAGACGTCGGCAGCGACGGGGTCTGAGGTGGACAAGGCGGTCCTCACTCTACTAGACCTGGTCATGAAGAGGATGGAGCAGTGTGTCGACAAACCCACCGCCGAGCCCGCAAACGGGGGAGGAGCAACCAAGCTGGAGGACGCTGCGCCTGACCAGAAGAAGTGTGCATGTTAGACTTGGCCCCTCCCACGTCCCCTTCTCCCTACTCTGATTGGTGCTCTAGCACCCCCTCTGGTGGCCAGACACAGAAGTGCAGCAGCATCATGATGTGTGAGGGGCAGTTCAAGCAGCCACATTGCAATGGCGCTGTAGTTCTGGCCTTGCATGGCCTGTGTGTACTGTGCTGTGCCTGACTATATGTCTCTCCTGTCCTGTCCTGTGTTGTGTCTCAAATGTCACCCTGTACCTTATTACAGGGCTCCCGAGTGGCGCAGCGGTCTAAGGCACTGCATCTCAGCACTAGAGGCGTCATTACAGACACCCTGGTTCGATTCCGGACTGTATCGCAACCGGCCGTGATTGGGAGTCCCATAGGGCGGCGCACAATTGGCCCAGCGTCGTCCGGGTTAGGGTTTGGCCGTCGTTGTAAAATACGATTTTTTTCTTAACTGACTTGCCTAGTTAAAGGTTAAATAAAGGTGAAATAAATATAGTGCATTACTAGTCAGAAGTAATGCACTATATGAATAGGGTGCCATTTGGGACGAGAGTCTGGCCTACCAGAGGCCTATGCTTTATAGGACTTTATATCCCAATGTTGTTTACAAGTGTATGTCCAATCTAATCTACTGCCTTGGCTGTTAAGGCCCTATCCATACTACAGTACCAATATTACAGTATATTAATAAAACATGTGACCACTTATTTAAATATGATTTATATTTCGTTTTTTTTTTGTGTATTTAAATATAAGTTCTCATTTTAGTTTTTTATGCATTTTTTGTTTTAGAATAAATTATGGTTCCACCCTTTAATTTGAATCCCCAAGTAACAGTAGACAATAAGTGTCTAGTTAAACAATAACAGTGTCAAGCTAAATGTGCATAAAAGAAAGTAACAACTTTATCATATTGTAATATCACTCAGTCAGGAAAATATATTGCCAAAGCAGAACACCTAATCTCTTGATAACTGCCGTTGGCCTGTTTGCCAAAATCACCTTCACATTTCCTGTAGTCCAGGGCAGGATTGTCTGTGTGCCAAAATCACCTTCACATTTTCTGTAGTCCAGGGCAGGATTGTCTGTGTGCCAAAATCACCTTCACATTTCCTGTAGTCCAGGGCAGGATTGTCTGTGTGCCAAAATCACCTTCACATTTTCTGTAGTCCAGGGCAGGATTGTCTGTGTGCCAAAATCACCTTCACATTTTCTGTAGTCCAGGGCAGGATTGTCTGTGTGCCAAAATCACCTTCACATTTCCTGTAGTCCAGGGCAGGATTGTCTATGTGCCAAAATCACCTTCACATTTCCTGTAGTCCAGGGCAGGATTGTCTGTCTGTCTGTGGTTGTTACCAAGGGCCTTTGGACATTCTTACCTACTAATCTCATGTGACAGACTTGGTAACAATAAATCTAGCTAGTTAGCACTCCAGATGTAGTTCTGTGTTCCCGTTTCTACAGTCGTAGCATGCCCCATCTACCAGCTTTACAGGATCTCACACCTCATGTCTAGTGATAACACACCTTTTCTAAGCCTACCTTTCTATTACAAAATAATAACATGATGGTATATATATATATAGTGACCAGGACAGACAGGCAGTGTTAACTATTATTGTGTTTAAGACAAAGTCCACAGTGTAGTGACTGTTCTGTATATAACTGATTTAATAAACCCAATAGTACTGTAGGTCAGGTTTGGTTTTAAAAACATAGTTATGTGGTGTAGTCTACCGGTGGTTCTATAACTAGGTGAGAAAAATGCTATTCCTTACTTACGGCAATGGAGTTTGGCTGAGATTGGAGATTCATCGGGTTAACAGTGGATATTTGTTATCAGACATAGCTACGGCCAAAAATATTGACACCCTTGCACTTTTGTCTTAAATAATTATCTATTTCTTGTAAAATAATGTTTAAATCGAAGGAGAAAAAAAAGAGAAAAATGTTTTTGGGGTCTCAACACATTATTATAATTTCAACTTTGCAGAACCAATTTATTTTGACAATTTTTTATTATAGAAAATAAAGAAAAATGGCATAGAGAAAATTATTGTCACCCCGGAGCTAGTACTTGGTTGCACAGTCCATGGCCAAGATAACTGCCAGCTAGTACTATGGCCAAGATAACTGCCAGCTAGTACTATGGCCAAGATAACTGCCAGCTAGTACTATGGCCAAGATAACTGCCAGCAAATGCCTCTTGCAGCCATCAATGAGCTCGCTGCACCTTTCTACTGGGGCAATTTGGCCCATTCTTTAGCAGCAACTGTTGTAATTCTTCAATGTTTTTGAGGGGTGCCCTCCATCAGCTGCTATTTTATATCTCGTCCATACGTTATGGGTGTGACTCAGATGTGGACTCTTCGCTGGCCACTTCCAGAACAGTCCAGTGTTTCTTCTAGAACCAGTCCAAGGTCTTTTTGATGTGTTTTCTTTGAATGCTTCATTTGAATCGTTGGTAAACATAGAAAGAATCCAACTGCTGAAGGAGACACAATAATGTCTGGACTTTAACGTCTCAAAAATCCACCTTAACAACCCTAAATCCTGGGGGGGGGGGATGTTCTGGAGAAATGAAATAAAATTAGAGCTCTTTTGACAATACAGATCATTTCTGTGTTTTACTGATCACCAAATTAAACATTCAATTAAAAGAACAGCCTCCCTTCAAGCAAAGAGGTTTCATAATGCTGTGGGGTTGTTTTGATGCTTCCGGTACCGGGGGCCTTGAACGGGTTTTGATGCTTCCGGTACCGGGGGCCTTGAACGGGTTTTGATGCTTCCGGTACCGGGGGCCTTGAACGTGTTTTGATGCTTCCGGTACCGGGGGCCTTGAACGTGTTTTGATGCTTCCGGTACCGGGGGCCTTGAACGTGTTTTGATGCTTCCGGTACCGGGGGCCTTGAACGTGTTTTGATGATTCCGGTACCGGGGGCCTTGAACGTGTGCAAGGGATAAAATCAGCAGATTATCAGGTGTTTTGAAGTCCAATGTTCAAACCAGGCCTCAAACCAGGCCTCAAACCAGGCCTCAAACCAGGCCACCCCACCCACTTTGCCAAAGCACAGCCCCCCACACCACTAGAGAGATATCAACAGACCACCAACTTACTACCCTGAGACAAGACTGGGTATAGTCCCCACACCACTAGAGGGATATCAACAGACCACCAACTTACTACCCTGAGACAAGGCTGGGTATAGTCCCCACACCACTAGAGGGATATCAACAGACCACCAACTTACTACCCTGAGACAAGGCTGAGTATAGTCCCCACACCACTAGAGGGATATCAACAGACCACCAACTTACTACCCTGAGACCAGGCTGAGTATAGTCCCCACACCACTAGAGGGATATCAACAGACCACCAACTTACTACCCTGAGACAAGGCTGGGTATAGTCCCCACACCACTAGAGGGATATCAACAGACCACCAACTTACTACCCTGAGACCAGGCTGAGTATAGTCCCCACACCACTAGAGGGATATCAACAGACCACCAACTTACTACCCTGAGACAAGGCTGGGTATAGTCCCCACACCACTAGAGAGATATCAACAGACCACCAACTTACTACCCTGAGACAAGGCAGGGTATAGTCCCCACACCACTAGAGGGATATCAACAGACCACCAACTTACTACCCTGAGACAAGGCTGAGTATAGTCCCCACACCACTAGAGGGATATCAACAGACCACCAACTTTCTACCCTGAGACAAGGCTGAGTATAGTCCCCACACCACTAGAGGGATATCAACAGACCACCAACTTACTACCCTGAGACAAGGCTGGGTATAGTCCCCACACCACTAGAGGGATATCAACAGACCAACTTACTACCCTGAGACCAGGCTGAGTATAGTCCCCACACCACTAGAGGGATATCAACAGACCACTAACTTACTACCCTGAGACAAGGCTGAGTATAGTCCCCACACCACTAGAGGGATATCAACAGACCACTAACTTACTACCCTGAGACAAGGCCGAGTATAGTCCCCACACCACTAGAGAGATATCAACAGACCACCAACTTACCATCCTGAGACAAGGCTGGGTATAGTCCCCACACCACTAGAGGGATATCAACAGACCACCAACTTACCATCCTGAGACAAGGCTGGGTATAGTCCCCACACCACTAGAGGGATATCAACAGACCACTAACTTACTACCCTGAGACAAGGTTGAGTATAGTCCCCACACCACTAGAGGGATATCAACAGACCACCAACTTACTACCCTGAGTCAAGGCTAAGTATAGTCCCCACACCACTAGAGGGATATCAACAGACCACCAACTTACTACCCTGAGACAAGGTTGAGTATAGTCCCCACACCACTAGAGGGATATCAACAGACCACCAACTTACTACCCTGAGACAAGGCTGGGTATAGTCCCCACACCACTAGAGGGATATCAACAGACCACTAACTTACTACCCTGAGACAAGGCCGGGTATAGTCCCCACACCACTAGAGGGATATCAACAGACCACTAACTTACTACCCTGAGACAAGGCAGGGTATAGTCCCCACACCACTAGAGGGATATCAACAGACCACCAACTTACTACCCTGAGACAAGGCTGAGTATAGTCCCCACACCACTTGAGGGATATCAACAGACCACCAACTTACTACCCTGAGTCAAGGCTAAGTATAGTCCCCACACCACTAGAGAGATATCAACAGACCACCAACTTACCATCCTGAGACAAGGCTGGGTATAGTCCCCACACCACTAGAGGGATATCAACAGACCACCAACTTACTACCCTGAGTCAAGGCTAAGTATAGTCCCCACACCACTAGAGGGATATCAACAGACCACCAACTTACTACCCTGAGACAAGGTTGAGTATAGTCCCCACACCACTAGAGGGATATCAACAGACCACCAACTTACTACCCTGAGACAAGGTTGAGTATAGTCCCCACACCACTAGAGGGATATCAACAGACCACCAACTTACTACCCTGAGACAAGGTTGAGTATAGTCCCCACACCACTAGAGGGATATCAACAGACCACCAACTTACTACCCTGAGACAAGGTTGAGTATAGTCCCCACACCACTAGAGGGATATCAACAGACCACTAACTTACTACCCTGAGACAAGGCTGAGTATAGTCCCCACACCACTAGAGGGATATCAACAGACCACCAACTTACTACCCTGAGACAAGGCTGAGTATAGTCCCCACACCACTAGAGGGATATCAACAGACCACCAACTTACTACCCTGAGACAAGGCTGAGTATAGTCCCCACACCACTAGAGGGATATCAACAGACCACCAACTTACTACCCTGAGACAAGGCCGAGTATAGTCCCCACACCACTAGAGGGATATCAACAGACCACTAACTTACTACCCTGAGACAAGGTTGAGTATAGCCCACTGAGATCTCCTCTACCGCACAAGCCCGAGGGGGCACAAAACCGGACAGAAAGATCACGTCTGTGACTCAACCCACACAAGTGATGCACCCCTCCTAGGGACGGCATTGAAGAGCACTAGTAAGCCAGTGACTCAGCCCCCGTAATAGGGTCAGAGGCAGAGAATCCCAGTGGAGAGAGGGGAACCGGCCAGGCAGAGACAGCAAGGGCGGTTTGTCGCTCCAGTGCCTTGCAATTTACCTCGCACCCCTGGGCCAGACTACACTCAATCATTGGACCTACTGAAGAGATGAGTCTTCAGTAAAGACTTAAAGGTCGAGACCGTGTCTGCGTCTCTCACATGGATAGGCAGACCATTCCATAAAATGGATCTCTATAGGAGAAAGCCCTAGAATTTGTCACATACACATGGTTGGCAGTGTGTAGCGAAATGCTTGTGCTTCTAGTTCCGACAGTGCAGTAATATCTAACAAGTAATCTAACAATCGCCAACAACTACCTAATACACACAAATCTAAAGGGGTGAATGAGAATATGTACATGTAAGTATATGGATGAGCGATGGCCCAGCGGCATAGTCAAGGTGCAATAGATGGTATAAAATACAGTATGTACATGTGATATGAGTAATGTAAGATATGTAAACATTATTAAAGTGGCATTATTTAGAGTGGCATTGTATAAAGTGACTAGTGACTGGAGTAATACACTGCTCAAAAAAATAAAGGGAACACTTAAACACAATGTAACTCCAAGTCAATCACACTTCTGTGAAATCAAACTGTCCACTTAGGAAGCAACACTGATTGACAATAAATTTTACATGCTGTTGTGCAAATGGAATAGACAAAAGGTGGAAATTATAGGCAATTAGCAAGACACCCCCAATAAAGGAGTGATTCTGCAGGTGGTGACCACAGACCACTTCTCAGTTCCTATGCTTCCTGGCTGATGTTTTGGTCACTTTTGAATGCTGGCGGTGCTTTCACTCTAGTAGTAGCATGAGACGGAGTCTACAACCCACACAAGTGGCTCAGGTAGTGCAGCTCATCCAGGATGGCACATCAATGCGAGCTGTGGCAAGAAGGTTTGCTGTGTCTGTCAGCGTAGTGTCCAGAGCACTACGGTGGCCTGCTGGAGGTCATTTTGCAGGGCTCTGGCAGTGCTCCTCCTTGCACAAAGGCGGAGGTCCTGCTGCTGGGTTGTTGCCCTCCTACGGCCTCCTCCACGTCTCCTGATGTACTGGCCTGTCTCCTGGTAGCGCCTCCATGCTCTGGACACTACGCTGACAGACACAGCAAACCTTCTTGCCACAGCTCGCATTGATGTGCCATCCTGGATGAGCTGCACTACCTGAGCCACTTGTGTGGGTTGTAGACTCCGTCTCATGCTACCACTAGAGTGAGAGCACCGCCAGCATTCAAAAGTGACCAAAACATCAGCCAGGAAGCATAGGAACTGAGAAGTGGTCTGTGGTCACCACCTGCAGAATCACTCCTTTATTGGGGGTGTCTTGCTAATTGCCTATAATTTCCACCTTTTGTCTATTCCATTTGCACAACAGCATGTGAAATTTATTGTCAATCAGTGTTGCTTCCTAAGTGGACAGTTTGATTTCACAGAAGTGTGAATGACTTGGAGTTACATTGTGTTAAGTGTTCCCTTTATTTTTTTGAGCAGTGTATTATCATTTTTTTGGGTTCTAGTCAAGATTCTAGCAGCCATGTTTAGCACTAACTGAAGTTTATTTAGTGCTTTATCCGGGTAGCTGGAGAGTAAAGCATTGCAGTAGTCTAATCTAGAAGTGACAAAAGCATGGATTAGCTTTTATGCATCCTTTTTTGACAAAAAGTTTAAGATTTTTGCAATGTTACGAAGATGGAAAAAAGCTGTCCTTGAAACAGTCTTGATATGTTCGTCAAATGAGAGATCAGAATAACACTGAGGTCCTTCAGTTTTATTTAAGATGACTGTACAACCATCAAGATTAATTGTCAGATTCAACAGCAGATCTCTTTGTTTCTTGGGACCTAGAACAACCATCTCTGTTTTGTCCGAGTTTAAAAGTAGAACATTTGCCACCATCCATTTCCTTATGTCTGAAACACAGGCTTCCAGGGAGGGCAATTTTGGGGCTTCACCATGTTTCATCGAAATGCACAGCTGTGTATCATCCGCATAGCAGGGAAAGTTGACATTGTGTTTTCGAATGACATCACTAAGAGGTAGAATATATAGTGAAAACAATGGTGGTCCTAAAACGGAACCTTGAGGAACGCCGAAACATACAATTGATTTGTCAGAGGACAAACCATACACAGAGACGAACTGATATCTTTCTGACAGATAAGGTCTAAACCAGGCCAGAACTTGTCTGTGTACCAATTAGGGTTTATAATCTTTCCAAAAGAATGTGGTGATCGATGGTGCCAAAAGCAGCACTAAGGTCTAGGAGCACAAGGACAGATGCAGAGCCTCGGTCTGACCCCATTAAAAGGTAATTTACCACCTGCAGTCTCAGTGCTATGATGGGGTCTAAAACCAGACTGAAGCATTTCGTATACATTATTTGTCTTCAGGATGGCAACAGCTTTTTCTAAATAATTTTAGCGGAATGGGAGATTCGATATAGGCCGATAGTTTTTTAAAACATTTTCCAGGTCAAGGTTTGGCTTTTTCAAGAGAGGCTTTATTACTACCACTTTTAGTGACTTTGGTACACATCCAGTGGATAGGGAGCCGTTTATTATGTTCAACATAGGAGGGCCAAGCACAGGAAGTAGCTCTTTCAGTAGTTTAATTGGAAGCTCATGGATGGCTACAACAAGCATCTGCCAAAGGCTGTGAAACCAACTACTAGCTCCGGGGTGCCAATAATATCCATTTACAAAAATAAAATTGGTTCTGCAATGTAGAAAAATCAAATAACAAGGTGCGGTGACCAAAAGTTATATTTAAATGTAAACTTATTTTAGAAGAAATAGGGATTCTTTTAAGAAAAGTGCAAGGGTGCCAATATTTTTGGCTGCAACTTTAATCAGATGCCATCATATATGATTGTTTTATCCATTTGAATACAGGGGATATCATTTGAATACAGGGGATATCATTTGAATACAGGGGATATCATTTGAATACAGGGGATATCATTTGAATACAGGGGATATCATTTGAATACAGGGGATATCATTTGAATACAGGGGATATCATAGGCCACTAGATTAGTTGACTACCGGTACAGAGTCAATGTGGAGTCTATATACAGGGGGTACCGGTACAGAGTCAATGTGGAGGCTATATACAGGGTGTTACAGTACAGAGTCAATGTGGAGGCTATATACAGGGTGTACCGGTACAGAGTCAATGTGGAGGCTATATACAGGGTGTTACAGTACAGAGTCAATGTGGAGGCTATATACAGGGTGTACCGGTACAGAGTCAATGTGGAGGCTATATACAGGGTGTTACAGTACAGAGTCAATGTGGAGGCTATATACAGGGTGTTACAGTACAGAGTCAATGTGGAGGCTATATACAGGGTGTACCGGTACAGAGTCAATGTGGAGGCTATATACAGGGGGTACCGGTACAGAGTCAATGTGGAGGCTATATACAGGAGGTACCGGTACAGAGTCAATGTGGAGTCTATATACAGGGGGTACCGGTACAGAGTCAATGTGGAGTCTATATACAGGGGGTACCGGTACAGAGTCAATGTGGAGTCTATATACAGGGGGTACCGGTACAGAGTCAATGTGGAGTCTATATACAGGGGGTACCGGTACAGAGTCAATGTGGAGGCTATATACAGGGTGTACCGGTACAGAGTCAATGTGGAGGCTATATACAGGAGGTACCGGTACAGAGTCAATGTGGAGTCTATATACAGGGGGTACCGGTACAGAGTCAATGTGGAGTCTATATACAGGGGGTACCGGTACAGAGTCAATGTGGAGTCTATATACAGGGGGTACCGGTACAGAGTCAATGTGGAGTCTATATACAGGGGGTACCGGTACAGAGTCAATGTGGAGGCTATATACAGGGTGTACCGGTACAGAGTCAATGTGGAGGCTATATACAGGGGGTACCGGTACAGAGTCAATGTGGAGTCTATATACAGGGGGTACCGGTACAGAGTCAATGTGGAGTCTATATACAGGGGGTACCGGTACAGAGTCAATGTGGAGGCTATATACAGGGTGTTACAGTACAGAGTCAATGTGGAGGCTATATACAGGGTGTACCGGTACAGAGTCAATGTGGAGTCTATATACAGGGGGTACCGGTACAGAGTCAATGTGGAGGCTATATACAGGGTGTTACAGTACAGAGTCAATGTGGAGGCTATATACAGGGTGTACCGGTACAGAGTCAATGTGGAGGCTATATACAGGGGGTACCGGTACAGCGTCAATGTGGAGGCTATATACAGGGTGTACCGGTACAGAGTCAATGTGGAGGCTATATACAGGGTGTACCGGTACAGAGTCAATGTGGAGGCTATATACAGGGTGTACCGGTACAGAGTCAATGTGGAGGCTATATACAGGGTGTTACGGTACAGAGTCAATGTGGAGGCTATATACAGGGGGTACTGGTACAGAGTCAATGTGGAGGCTATATACAGGGGGTACCGGTACAGAGTCAATGTGGAGGCTATATACAGGGGGTACCGGTACAGCGTCAATGTGGAGGCTATATACAGGAGGTACCGGTACAGAGTCAATGTGGAGGCTATATACAGGGGGTTCCGGTACAGCGTCAATGTGGAGGCTATATACAGGGGGTACCGGTACAGAGTCAATGTGGAGGCTATATACAGGGTGTTACAGTACAGAGTCAATGTGGAGGCTATATACAGGGTGTACCGGTACAGAGTCAATGTGGAGGCTATATACAGGGGGTACCGGTACAGCGTCAATGTGGAGGCTATATACAGGGTGTACCGGTACAGAGTCAATGTGGAGGCTATATACAGGGTGTACCGGTACAGAGTCAATGTGGAGGCTATATACAGGGTGTACCGGTACAGAGTCAATGCGGAGGCTATATACAGGGGGTACCGGTACAGCGTCAATGTGGAGGCTATATACAGGAGGTACCGGTACAGAGTCAATGTGGAGGCTATATACAGGGGGTTCCGGTACAGCGTCAATGTGGAGGCTATATACAGGGGGTACCGGTACAGAGTCAATGTGGAGGCTATATACAGGAGGTACCGGTACAGAGTCAATGTGGAGGCTATATACAGGGTGTTACAGTACAGAGTCAATGTGGAGGCTATATACAGGGTGTTACGGTACAGAGTCAATGTGGAGGCTATATACAGGGTGTTACGGTACAGAGTCAATGTGGAGGCTATATACAGGGGGTTACGGTACAGAGTCAATGTGGAGGCTATATACAGGGTATTACGGTACAGAGTCAATGTGGAGACTATATACAGGGTGTTACGGTACAGAGTCAATGTGGAGACTATATACAGGGGGGTACCGGTACAGAGTCAATGTGGAGACTATATACAGGAGGTACCGGTACAGAGTCAATGTGGAGACTATATACAGGGGGTACCGGTACAGTCAATGTGGAGACTATATACAGGAGGTACCGGTACAGAGTCAATGTGCGGGTGCACCGGTTATTCGAGGTAATTGAGGAAATATGTACATGTAGGTATAGGTAAAGTGACTATGCATGGATAATAAACAGAGAGTAGCGGCAGCGTAAAAATGGGGGGTGGGGTGGGGACAATGCAAATAGTCCGGGTAGTCATTTGATTAGCTGTTTAGCAGTTTATTGGCTTTGGGGTAGAAGCTGTTAAGAAGCCTTTTGGTTCTACACTTGGCACTCTGGTACCGTTTGTCGTGCGGTAGCAGAGAGAACAGACTATGACTAGGGTGGCTGGTCTTTGGCAATTTTTAGGGCCTTCCTCTGACACCGCCTGGTATAGAGGTCCTGGATGTCAGGAAGCTTGGCCCCAGTGATGTACTGGTCCGTACGCACTAACGTCTGTAGTGCCTTGTGGTCGGAGGCCGAGCAGTTGCCATACCAGGAGGATGGTCTCGATGGTGCAGCTGTAGAACATTTGAGGATCTGAGGACCGATGCCAAATCTTTTCAGTCTCGTGAGCAGGAATAGGCGTTGTCGTGCCCTCTTCACGACTGTCTTGGTGTGTTTGGACCATGTTAGTTTGTTGGTGATGTGGACACCAAGGAACTTGAAGCTCTCAACCTGCTCCACTACAGTCCCGTCGATGAGAATGGGGGCGTGCTCGGTCCTCCTTTTCCTGTAGTCCACAATCATCTCCTTTGTCTTGGTCACGTTGAAGGAGAGGAGGGAGAGGTTGTTGTCCTGGCACCACCCGGCCAGGTCTATGACCTCCTCCCTATAGGCTGTCTCATCATTGTTGGTGATCAGGCCTACCACTCTTGTGTCGATTGCAAACTTAATGATGGTGTTGGAGTCGTGCTTGGCCATGCAGTCATGAGTGAACAGGGAGTACAGGAGGGGACTGAGCACGCACCCCTGAGGGGCCCCCGTGTTGAGGATCAGCGTGGCAGATGTGTTGTTACCTACCCTTAGCACCTGGGGGTGGCCCATCAGGAAATCCAGGATCCAGTTGCAGAGGGAGGTGTTTAGTCCCAGGGTTCTTAGCTTAGTGATGAGCTTCGTGGTCACTATGGTGTTGAACGCTGAGCTGTAGTCAATGAATAGTATTCTCACATAGGGTGTTCCTTTTGTCCAGGTGGGAAAGGGTAGTGTGGAGTGCAATAGAGATTGCATCACCTGTGGATCTGTTTGAGCAGTATGCAAATTGGAGTGGGTCTAGGGTTTCTGGGATAATGGTGTTGATGTGAGCCATGAGCAGCCTTTCAAAGCACTTCATGGCTACAGACGTGAGTGCTACGGGTCGGTAGTCATTTAGGCAGGTTACCTTGGTGTTTTTGGGCAGAAGAGAAGAGAAGCTTCTTTGGTGATCGATTGCACCAACTTGTTTTAGATTTTGGCCAGCCCAGGGAATATACTGTACTGTAGCTACTGCTTAATCTGAACCCCAGTGAAATAGACGGACAGTTATATTTCTATGGAGAACCTCTGTAGAGTGAGAAAGAGCAGCCTGTGGTGACTGTATGACTGTGATGTTCATGATGCATGTTCATTTGCATCAGAGAAAAAGATTAATCGGATTTCTGTAATTTAATCTAGTGTGCATTTTAAATTTAGAATCAAAGGCTCTCACTTGTTGTTAGCCAACCAGCCAAACCAAGCCTAGTGCCAAACCAAGCCTAGTGCCAAACCAAGCCTAGAGCCAAACCAAGCCTAGTGGCAAACCAAGCCTAGTGGCAAACCAAGCCTAGTGCCAAACCAAGCCTAGTGCCAAACCAAGCCTAGTGGCAAACCAAGCCTAGTGCCAAACCAAGCCTAGTGCCAAACCAAGCCTAGTGGCAAACATGCTGTGGGTGCCATAACATTTCCTCTCTTCTCAGTCTGAATTCTAGTCTCACTACTGTACATAGTTGTTAACATTTTATTGAAGGGTACCTACATAAGGACTTAACTTGTATTTAGACAGGGAGTCAATGCTGAGACCAATGGGTCTTTATTTAGACAGGTAGTCAATGCTGAGACCAAGGTGTCTTTATTTAGACAGGTAGTCAATGCTGAGAACAAGTTCTCTTTATTTAGACAGGGAGTCAATACTGAGAACAGGGTGTCTTTATTTAGACAGGGAGTCAATGCTGAGACCAAGGTCTCTTTATTTAGACAGGGAGTCAATGCTGAGACCAAGGTCTCTTTATTTAGACAGAGAGTCAATGCTGAGACCAAGGTCTCTTTATTTAGACAGGGAGTCAATGCTGAGACCAAGGTGTCTTTATTTAGACAGGGAGTCAATGCTGAGATCAAGGTGTCTTTATTTAGACAGGGAGTCAATACTGAGAACAGGGTGTCTTTATTTAGACAGGGAGTCAATACTGAGACCAAGGTGTCTTTATTTAGACAGGGAGTCAATGCTGAGATCAAGGTGTCTTTATTTAGACAGGGAGTCAATACTGAGAACAGGGTGTCTTTATTTAGACAGGGAGTCAATGCTGAGACCAAGGTGTCTTTATTTAGACACATTTGTATTTATTAGGGATCCCCGTTAGCTATTCTTCCTGGGGTTTATTAGGGATCCCCATTAGCTATTCTTCCTGGGGTTTATTATGGATCCCCATTAGCTACTCTTCCTGGGGTTTATTAGGGATCCCCATTAGCTATTCTTCCTGGGGTTTATTAGGGATCCCCGTTAGCTACTCTTCCTGGGGTTTATTAGGGATCCCCATTAGCTATTCTTCCTGGGGTTTATTATGGATCCCCATTAGCTACTCTTCCTGGGGTTTATTGGGGATCCCCATTAGCTATTCTTCCTGGGGTTTATTAGGGATCCCCATTAGCTACTCTTCCTGGGGTTTATTAGGGATCCCCATTAGCTATTCTTCCTGGGGTTTATTAGGGATCCCCATTAGCTACTCTTCCTGGGTTTATTAGGGATCCCCGTTAGCTATTCTTCCTGGGGTTTATTAGGGATCCCCATTAGCTACTCTTCCTGGGTTTATTAGGGATCCCCATTAGCTATTCTTCCTGGGGTTTATTAGGGATCCCCATTAGCTACTCTTCCTGGGTTTATTAGGGATCCCCATTAGCTACTCTTCCTGGGTTTATTAGGGATCCCCATTAGCTACTCTTCCTGGGGTTTATTAGGGATCCCCATTAGCTACTCTTCCTGGGTTTATTAGGGATCCCCATTAGCTATTCTTCCTGGGTTTATTATGGATCCCCATTAGCTACTCTTCCTGTGGTTTATTAGGGATCCCCATTAGCTATTCTTCCTGGGTTTATTATGGATCCCCATTAGCTACTCTTCCTGGGGTTTATTAGGGATCCCCATTAGCTACTCTTCCTGGGGTTTATTAGGGATCCCCATTAGCTATTCTTCCTGGGGTTTATTAGGGATCCCCATTAGCTATTCTTCCTGGGTTTATTAGGGATCCCCATTAGCTACTCTTCCTGGGGTTTATTAGGGATCCCCATTAGCTACTCTTCCTGGGGTTTATTAGGGATCCCCATTAGCTATTCTTCCTGGGGTTTATTAGGGATCCCCATTAGCTATTCTTCCTGGGGTTTATTAGGGATCCCCATTAGCTATTCTTCCTGGGTTTATTAGGGATCCCCATTAGCTACTCTTCCTGGGGTTTATTAGGGATCCCCATTAGCTACTCTTCCTGGGGTTTATTAGGGATCCCCATTAGCTATTCTTCCTGGGGTTTATTAGGGATCCCCATTAGCTATTCTTCCTGGGGTTTATTAGGGATCCCCATTAGCTACTCTTCCTGGGTTTATTAGGGATCCCCATTAGCTATTCTTCCTGGGGTTTATTAGGGATCCCCATTAGCTACTCTTCCTGGGTTTATTAGGGATCCCCATTAGCTACTCTTCCTGGGTTTATTAGGGATCCCCATTAGCTACTCTTCCTGGGGTTTATTAGGGATCCCCATTAGCTACTCTTCCTGGGTTTATTAGGGATCCCCATTAGCTATTCTTCCTGGGTTTATTATGGATCCCCATTAGCTACTCTTCCTGTGGTTTATTAGGGATCCCCATTAGCTATTCTTCCTGGGTTTATTATGGATCCCCATTAGCTACTCTTCCTGGGGTTTATTAGGGATCCCCATTAGCTACTCTTCCTGGGGTTTATTAGGGATCCCCATTAGCTATTCTTCCTGGGGTTTATTAGGGATCCCCATTAGCTATTCTTCCTGGGTTTATTAGGGATCCCCATTAGCTACTCTTCCTGGGGTTTATTAGGGATCCCCATTAGCTACTCTTCCTGGGGTTTATTAGGGATCCCCATTAGCTATTCTTCCTGGGGTTTATTAGGGATCCCCATTAGCTATTCTTCCTGGGGTTTATTAGGGATCCCCATTAGCTACTATTCCTGGGGTTTATTAGGGATCCCCATTAGCTACTCTTCCTGGGGTTTATTAGGGATCCCCATTAGCTATTCTTCCTGGGGTTTATTAGGGATCCCCATTAGCTATTCTTCCTGGGGTTTATTAGGGATCCCCATTAGCGATTCTTCCTGGGGTTTATTAGGGATCCCCATTAGCTACTCTTCCTGGGGTTTATTAGGGATCCCCATTAGCTATTCTTCCTGGGGTTTATTAGGGATCCCCATTAGCTATTCTTCCTGGGGTTTATTAGGGATCCCCATTAGCGATTCTTCCTGGGGTTTATTAGGGATCCCCATTAGCTACTCTTCCTGGGGTTTATTAGGGATCCCCATTAGCTATTCTTCCTGGGGTTTATTAGGGATCCCATTAGCTACTCTTCCTGGGGTTTATTAGGGATCCCCATTAGCTATTCTTCCTGGGGTTTATTAGGGATCCCCGTTAGCTATTCTTCCTGGGGTTTATTAGGGATCCCCGTTAGCTATTCTTCCTGGGGTTTATTAGGGATCCCCATTAGCTACTCTTCCTGGGGTTTATTAGGGATCCCCGTTAGCTATTCTTCCTGGGGTTTATTGGGGATCCCCATTAGCTACTCTTCCCGGGGTTTATTAGGGATCCCCATTAGCTATTCTTCCTGGGGTTTATTAGGGATCCTTCCCTATAAGTATGCTGAAAGTCTGTTGTCAATTTGTTTACTGTGAAATAGCATTGTATCTGGTAAAACACAATTTTTTTCCAGAAGTTTACTAATGGTTGGTAATATGCTGATTGGTCGGCTATTTGAGCCAGTAAATCACAATATACATAAAAATAAAATACATTAAAATACACGTTATTATGCACAACATACATGAAAAGAAAATCATAAAAAACAGACATTCTACAGTAAAAAGGTCACCCTCTGTTTAAAGTGCATCAGAGATCATTCATTCATCGGAGATCATTCATTCATCGGAGATCATTCATTCATCGGAGATCATTCATTCATCAGAGAGCATTCATTCATCAGAGATCATTCATTCATCGGAGATCATTCATTCATCGGAGATCATTCATTCATCGGAGATCATTCATTCATCAGAGAGCATTCATTCAGTGGAGTTCATTCATTCATTGGAGATCATTCATTCATTGGAGATCATTCATTCGTCGGAGATCATTCATTCATATTAGATCATTCATTCATTGGAGATCATTCATTCATTGGAGATCATTCCACACGAGTGTATAAACAGTTCATACAGTAAAAGCTTATGTCAACATCCACAGGTTGATCTCTGTTAAGTAGTCCTTATGTCAACAGCCACAGGTTGATCTCTGTTAAGTAGTCCTTATGTCAACAGCCACAGGTTGATCTCTGTTAAGTAGTCCTTATGTCAACAGCCACAGGTTGATCTCTGTTAAGTAGTCCTTATGTCAACAGCCACAGGTTGATCTCTGTTAAGTAGTCCTTATGTCAACAGCCACAGGTTGATCTCTGTTAAGTAGTCCTTATGTCAACATCCACAGGTTGATCTCTGTTAAGTAGTCCTTATGTCAACAGCCACAGGTTGATCTCTGTTAAGTAGTCCTTATGTCAACATCCACAGGTTGATCTCTGTTAAGTAGTCCTTATGTCAACAGGCACAGGTTGATCTCTGTTAAGTAGTCCTTATGTCAACATCCACAGGTTGTGATTGCTGTTAAGTAGTCCTTATGTCAACAGCCACAGGTTGATCTCTGTTAAGTAGTCCTTACCTCAACAGCCACAGGTTGATCTCTGTTAAGTAGTCCTTATGTCAACAGCCACAGGTTGATCTCTGTTAAGTAGTCCTTATGTCAACATCCACAGGTTGATCTCTGTTAAGTAGTCCTTATGTCAACAGCCACAGGTTGATCTCTGTTAAGTAGTCCTTATGTCAACAGGCACAGGTTGATCTCTGTTAAGTAGTCCTTATGTCAACATCCACAGGTTGTGATTGCTGTTAAGTAGTCCTTATGTCAACAGCCACAGGTTGATCTCTGTTAAGTAGTCCTTACCTCAACAGCCACAGGTTGATCTCTGTTAAGTAGTCCTTATGTCAACAGGCACAGGTTGATCTCTGTTAAGTAGTCCTTATGTCAACAGCCACAGGTTGATCTCTGTTAAGTAGTCCTTATGTCAACATCCACAGGTTGATCTCTGTTAAGTAGTCCTTATGTCAACATCCACAGGTTGATCTCTGTTAAGTAGTCCTTATGTCAACATCCACAGGTTGATCTCTGTTAAGTAGTCCTTATGTCAACATCCACAGGTTGATCTCTGTTAAGTAGTCCTTATGTCAACATCCACAGGTTGATCTCTGTTAAGTAGTCCTTATGTCAACATCCACAGGTTGATCTCTGTTAAGTAGTCCTTATGTCAACATCCACAGGTTGATCTCTGTTAAGTAGTCCTTATGTCAACATCCACAGGTTGATCTCTGTTAAGTAGTCCTTATGTCAACATCCACAGGTTGATCTCTGTTAAGTAGTCCTTATGTCAACAGGCGCAGGTTGATCTCTGTCGTTAAGTCGTTAGGTGAAGTGTTACTAGATAGACACTATGGTCTAAATCAGGCCTGGGGAATTATTTTCCATGGAGGGCCACATTAGAATATATTTTTTGCCATCACGGGACCAGAATCATATTACAGGATTATACATCATGTGTATGACCGTGTTGACAGATATATTTACTGTAAATTATGTCCAGATATTTTACTTATTTTACTTGTTTTTAACATGCACAGAAATAAACCACATCCATGTTCTCCTTTTGGTAGGTATTTTCATTATTAAACATGCAATGAACAACACGGAGGGAAAAGTAAACTGTGCCTTCAGCACCACGGACAGAACTATTGTTAACGGGTATGGATAAAAACACAAGAAAGAGAGAGAGCTCAACATTACGTTTAAACTACTCAATCAGTGTGGGGAGTGAAGTCTCTGATGGGCATTGACTAGAGCAGTGAAGTCTCTGATGGGCATTGACTAGATCAGTGAAGTCTCTGATGGACATTGACTAGAACAGTGAAGTCTCTGATGGGCATTGACTATAACAGTGAAGTCTCTGATGGGCATTGACTAGAACAGTGAAGTCTCTGATGGGCATTGACTAGAACAGTGAAGTCTCTGATGGGCATGGACTAGAACAGTGAAGTCTCTGATGGGCATTGACTAGAACAGTGAAGTCTCTGATGGGCATTGACTAGAACAGTGAAGTCTCTGATGGGCATTGACTAGAGCAGTGAAGTCTCTGATGGGCATTGACTAGAGCAGTGAAGTCTCTGATGGGCATTGACTAGAGCAGTGAAGTCTCTGATGGGCATTGACTAGAGCAGTGAAGTCTCTGATGGGCATTGACTAGAGCAGTGAAGTCTCTGATGGGCATTGACTAGAGCAGTGAAGTCTCTGATGGGCATTGACTAGAGCAGTGAAGTCTCTGATGGGCATTGACTAGAGCAGTGAAGTCAGGTATAGTTTCTGACGTCGCTATGCGCAGGATTGCTGAGAGGTGAGAGTCAGTAAGAGATTATCTGAGCCTTGACTTGTTAAATTTCATCACTGAAAATGTCTGTTCACATACATAGGTCGATCCAAACAGTAGAAACATCTTCTGAGCTCGACTCCTAATCTTTGGAAAGTTTTGTTCATCAAGAGATGCATAGAACCTCGTCAGTGACATTGTTTTGAATAGTTCTTCAATCACTGCATCAGACTGAAGATCGATAAGCTCAAGTTTCAGGTCAGTGGAAGCGTTATCCACATTGAAGGTGAAAGGAGAGGAAACCAACAACAAGTCATTTTCCAATACTTTGAAATCCTCAAAATGAAGAGAGAACTCACAGCTCAAAGCACGCAGCAGCGATGTATACTTCTCCTCGCTGGTCATCTGATAGCGAACAGACTAGTAGTGTCGGAAGGTGGGTGAGATTGTTGGCTTCTACTTGGCGGGTCAGGTGGAGTAATTTTCCCTTGAAGGCTTTGACAAGGCTGTACATATGATGTGCAAAAAGGCCCTTCCCTTGTAGTTTGAAATTCAGTTCATTCATGAGGGCCGTGATGTCCACGGTGAAGGCAAAATCAGCCAACCATTCTTTATCTTGCAGTTGAGGGAAATCCACATATTTTCCTTTCATTTGCAAAAACTCAGCAATCTCCGACTTCAAGTCCCTCCCCCTTTTAAGCACCTTCCCCAAACTCAGCCATCTCACGTTTATGTGGTAGGGGAGATCTGCATGACCCGACTCTGTCTTTTCCAACAGTGAGATTTTGCTCTTATGAAGTTTACCACTTTAGTGACTGTATCCACAAGATGGCTCCATTTCAGAACACATTTACAGAGCACCTCCTGATGAATAATGCAATGCGGGAAGAGTAGCTGATCTGGGTTCAGCTCAGCTACTTGATCTTGTATCCTTTTCAAAAGGCCAATGTGTTTTCCTGTCAAGTTTGGGCACCCCATCAGTGGTCACACTGGATAACTTTTCAAAACTCAGTCCCAGCTTTGCCACACACTTATTAACCTCCTCCAATAAATCTTTCCCTGTTGTTGTGCTCTTCATTGACTGCACTGAAGCGAGCTTCTCTGTAATTTCAAAGTCTGGGGTTATGCCTCGTAAGAATATCAACAACTGCGCCGTGTCACGTGCATCACTGCTCTCATCCAGGGCTAAAGAGAAATAGATTAAATCCTTTACCTTGTCTTTCAACTGTTGTTCCATAATCTCTGTGATGTCCTCAACACGCCGTGTCACTGTTCGTCTTGACAGGGAAACATTTTCAAACAGCTCTTTCTTGTCGGGGCAAAGTATTGCTGCAGAGTCAATTAAACATTCTTTAATGAATTCGCAGTCAGCGAATGGCTTGCTATGTTTAGCAATTTTGTGGGACAGTACATACAGTTGAAGTCAGAAGTTTACATACACCTTAGCCAAATACATTTAAACTCTGTCTGTCAGAATAATAGTAGAGAGAATGATTTATTTCAGCTTTTATTTCTTTCATCACATTCCCAGTGGGTCAGAAGTTTACATACACTCAATTAGTATTTGGTAGCATTGCCTTTAAATTGTTTAACTTGGGTCAAACATTTCAGGTAGCTTTCCTCAAGCTTCCCACAATAAGTTGGGTGAATTTTGGCCCATTCCTCCTGACAGAGCTGGTGTAACTGAGTTAGGTTTGTAGGCCTCCTTGCTCGCACACCCTTTCAATATATCCACATAATTTTCCTTCCTCATGAAGCCATCTATTTTGTGAAGTGCACCAGTCCCTCCTGCAGCAAAGCACCCCCACAGCATGATGCTGCCACCCCCGTGCTTCACGGTTGGGATGGTGTTCTTCAGCTTGCAAGCATCCCCCTTTTTCCTCCAAACATAACGATGGTCATTATGGCCAAACAGTTCTATTTTTGTTTCATCAGACCAGAGGACAAAAAGTACAATCTTTTTCCCAATGTGCAGTTGCAAACCGAAGTCTGGCTTTTTTATGGAGGTTTTGGAGCAGTGGCTTCTTCCTTGCTGAGCGGCTTTTCAGGCTATGTCGATCTAAGACTCGTTTTACTGTGGATATAGATACTTTTGTACCTGTTTCCTCCAGCATCTTCAAAAGGTCCTTTGCTGTTGTTCTGGGATTGATTTGTACTTTTCGCACCAAAGTACGTTAATCTCTAGGAGACAGAACGCGTCTCCTTCCTGAGCGGTATGATGGCTATGTGGTCGGTCCCATGGTGTTTATACTTGCGTATTATTGTATGTACAGATGAACGTGGTATCTTCAGGCGTTTGGAAATTGCTCCCAAGGATGAACCAGACTTGTGGAGGTCTACAAAAAAATTTCTGAGGTCTTGGCTGATTTATTTTGATTTTCCCATGATGTCAAGCAAAGAGACACTGAGTTTGAAGGTAGGCCTTGAAATACATCCACAGGTACACCTCCAATTGACTAATTATGTCAATTAGCCTATCAGAAGCCTCTAAAGCCATGACATAATTTTCTGGAATTTTCCAAGCTGTTTAAAGGCACAGTCAACTAAGTGTATGTAAACTTCTGACCCACTGGAATTGTGATACAGTGAATTATAAGTGAAATAATCTGTCTGTAAACAATTGTTGGAAAAATTACTTTTGTCATGCACGAAGTAGATGTCCTAACCGACTTGCTAAAACCATAGTTTGTTAATAAGACATTTGTGGAGTGGTTGAAAATAAGTTTTAATGACTCCAACCTAAGTGCATGTAAACTTCTGACTTCAACTGTAGCTAGCTCTCGCAATTCAGTAATTTGCTGAATGCAGTTTTGTGAAAAGTCCTTACTGCTTTTGCAACTGAGAAAGCCACTCTTTCGATGCACTTTGCCCTCTGCTCAGAAGACATTTTCCTACATTTCTCTGCATGCTTCGTCTGGAAGTGTCGGGACAAGTTGTAGTCTTTCAAGACAGCGATGCTCTCTTTGGACACTAAATACACAGCTTTCCCTGATACCTCAATAAATATTTCAATGTCCACTCTTGCTGGAACACCTGAAATTCATTGTCTACATTTGCTTTACTTTGAAAAACACATTTTTTAGCAATTTCTAGCTAGCTACTATTTGTAACTGTGACGTGTGTCAGCCTGTCAGTCACTGTCTGTCCTCGTGCAGTTCTTATTTATAGGTGCCTGGTCTAACTGGTCTACTACTGAAATTATAACACTATGGTCTAACTGGTCTACTACTGAAATTATAACACTATGGTCTAGCTGGTCTACTACTGAAATGATAACACTATGGTCTAACTGGTCTACTACTGAAATGATAACACTATGGTCTAACTGGTCTACTACTGAAATGATAACACTATGGTCTAACTGGTCTACTACTGAAATGATAACACTATGGTCTAGCTGGTCTACTACTGAAATGATAACACTATGGTCTAACTGGTCTACTACTGAAATGATAACACTATGGTCTAACTGGTCTACTACTGAAATGATAACACTATGGTCTAGCTGGTCTACTACTGAAATGATAACACTATGGTCTAACTGGTCTACTACTGAAATGATAACACTATGGTCTAACTGGTCTACTACTGAAATGATAACACTATGGTCTAACTGGTCTACTACTGAAATGATAACACTATGGTCTAACTGGTCTACTACTGAAATGATAACACTATGGTCTAGCTGGTCTACTACTGAAATGATAACACTATGGTCTAGCTGGTCTACTACTGAAATGATAACACTATGGTCTAACTGGTCTACTACTGAAATGATAACACTATGGTCTAACTGGTCTACTACTGAAATGATAACACTATGGTCTAACTGGTCTACTACTGAAATGATAACACTATGGTCTAACTGGTCTACTACTGAAATGATAACACTATGGTCTAGCTGGTCTACTACTGAAATGATAACACTATGGTCTAACTGGTCTACTACTGAAATGATAACACTATGGTCTAACTGGTCTACTACTGAAATGATAACACTATGGTCTAACTGGTAAACTACTGAAATGATAACACTATGGTCTAACTGGTCTACTACTGAAATGATAACACTATGGTCTAACTGGTAAACTACTGAAATGATAACACTATGGTCTAACTGGTCTACTACTGAAATGATAACACTATGGTCTAACTGGTCTACTACTGAAATGATAACACTATGGTCTAGCTGGTCTACTACTGAAATGATAACACTATGGTCTAGCTGGTCTACTACTGAAATGATAACACTATGGTCTAACTGGTCTACTACTGAAATGATAACACTATGGTCTAACTGGTCTACTACTGAAATGATAACACTATGGTCTAACTGGTCTACTACTGAAATGATAACACTATGGTCTAACTGGTCTACTACTGAAATGATAACACTATGGTCTAGCTGGTCTACTACTGAAATGATAACACTATGGTCTAACTGGTCTACTACTGAAATGATAACACTATGGTCTAACTGGTCTACTACTGAAATGATAACACTATGGTCTAACTGGTAAACTACTGAAATGATAACACTATGGTCTAACTGGTCTACTACTGAAATGATAACACTATGGTCTAACTGGTAAACTACTGAAATGATAACACTATGGTCTAACTGGTCTACTACTGAAATGATAACACTATGGTCTAACTGGTCTACTACTGAAATGATAACACTATGGTCTAACTGGTCTACTACTGAAATGATAACACTATGGTCTAACTAGTCTACTGCCTTGGGAAAATCTCCCACAACTATAACTATGAGGTGAATCTAGGCCTAGGACCTGCCTTGGGAAAATCTCCCAACTACTATAACTATGAGGTGAATCTAGGCCTAGGACCTGCCTTGGGAAAATCTCCACACAACTATAACTACGAGGTGTACTATCCCTTTAAAGCCTGAGGTCTGATGTCACAATGTCTTTAAACACCTGGTAAAGTGTCCGTACACAAACAACAAGGAAAAAGGAAGATACTGTCTTCAAGTAGACCCCCTAATAAACACTTGTGGCACCACCTGGTGGCCGATGTTTGTAATTACGCCATCAAAAATTACACCTGGAAAATGGCTGATCTCACTAGCCTGTAAAAGCGGGAAATCTGCTCATCCGAATGGTCTCGTATATTGTCAAAAAGGTGTGTTTCTGAAATTCAATGCATGCAACGTGATCGTAAGATGTCCTGAGACATCAGAATACTTTTTCAAAAAAATAAAAACATTTGGCAAAATATGTGAAATGTTTGTGACGTATATTTGCTGCCAAGGCAGCAGCTACACTTCCTGGGGTCCAGCAACTTAAGTCAGTTACATACAGTTTCAAATACTACATTTCATAACACCTTACCCAACACAGGCCACCACATATTTACAATACACATCCATGTGCACGTGTGTGTAGATTGCGTGTCTTATGTGTAGGTGTGTCTATTCACAGTCCCCCCTGTTCCATAAGGTGTATTTTTATCTGGTTTTTTTTTTAAATCTACTGCTGCATCAGTTACCTGATGTGGAATAGAGTTCCATGTAGTCGTGGCTCTATGTAGCACTGTGCGCCTCCCATAGTATGTTCTGGACTTGGGGATTGTGAAGAGACCTTTGGTGGCATGTCTTGTGGTGTATTCATGGTTGTCCAAGCTGTGAGCTAGTAGTTTAAATAGACGCCTCGGTGCATTAAGCATGTCAACACTTCTTACAAAAACAAGTAATGATGAAGTCAATCTCTCCTCCACTTTGAGCCATGAAAGATTGACTTGCATATCAATAATGATAGCTCTCCATGTACACATTGTAGGACCTGTCTTGTTGATAGTGTTGTTAAGAAGGCAGAGCAGCACTTTATTATGGACAGACTTCTCCCCATCTTAGCTACTGTTGTACAAATATGTTTTGACCATGACAGTTTACAATCCAGTGTTACTCCAAGCAGTTTAGTCACCTCAACTTGCTCAATTTCCACATTATTTATTACAAGATCTGGTTGAGGTTTATGGTTTAGTGGATGATTTGTCCCAAATAAAATGCTTTTAGTTTTTTAAATATTTAGGACAAACTTATTCCTTGCCACCCATTCTGCAACCAAATGCAGCTCTTTGTTAGTATCTGATGTGTATAGTGTTGAGTCATCTGCATACATAGACACCCTGGCTTTACTCAAGGCCAGTGGCTTGTCATTAGTAAAGATTGAAAAAAGTAAGGGGCCTACACAGCTGCCCTGGGGAATTCCTGATTCTACCTGGATTATGTTGGAGAGGCTTCCATTAAAGAACACCCTCTGTGTTCTGTTAGACAGGTAACACTTTATCCACAATATAGCAGGGGGTGTAAAGCCATAACACATACGTTTTTCCAGCAGCAGACTATGATCGATAATGTCAAAAGCCGCACTGAAGTCTAACAAAACAGCTCCCACAATGTTTTTACCATAAATTTCTCTCAGCCAATCATCAGTCATTTGTGTAAGTGCTGTGCTTGTTGAATGTCTTTCCCTATAACCGTGCTAAAAGTCTGTTGTCAATTTGTTTACAGTAAAATAACATTGTATCTGGTCAAACACAATTATCTCCAAAAGTTTATTAAGGGTTGGTAACAGGCTGATTGGTCGGCTATTTGAGCCAGTAAATGGGGCTTTACTATTCTTGGGTAGTGGAATTACTTTCGCTTCCCTCCAGGCCTGAGGGCACACCCTTTCTAGTAGGCTTAGATTGAAGATGTGGCAATATCGTCCGCTATTATCCTCAGTAATTTCCCATCCAAGTTGTCAGACCCTGGTGGCTTGTCATTGTTGATAGACAACAATTGTTTCACTTCTTCCACACTCACTTTACGGAATTCAAAACTACAATGGTTGTCTTTCATAATTTGATCTATTATACTTGGATGTGTAGTGTCAGCGTTTGTTGCCGGGACGTCATGCCTTAGTTTGCTAATCTTGCCAATGCAAACATCAATTATAGTGCGACACTGGCCATTAAAGAGGCCGTCAGTCATGTCAGAAGCTAGCAGATTCATTACTTACCAACAACAGCTGTAAATTCCAATAAACGACACCACGTTTTGAAGTTCACTTTCCTAACTTTGTCTAACAACACTATCATGAATTTAGCAAGGAAGTTTATTAGCACATTTCTCACAGTTGCTTTAGCCATGGAGGGAGAAGGCTTGCCTCGGAATGTCCAGGTGGGTTGCCTAGCAACACGTGCCTGGGAGTCAACGTCTGCATAGCGCGACAAAAATCCCATGATTTGTGAATCTATTCGGACCCGAACAACTAGCACAACAGCTAAAATGCCTTTGTAAAAACATATGTCAGCTAATAATGAGAACTATGTAACAAATAAATACATTATGGCATTCACTAATCATAAACTATTAATAAGATACATTTTGGTACATTTGTGAACCAAATTTTTACTTACTCAACTTAAGTGATGTAAATCACACATATGCATAGATTTTTTTTTGTATAGCAAAATCACCTCAATTTGTCTTTCCAGAAATATGTTATTTGGCGCCTCCTTGGGCAGTACTAATAAAAATGTTCCATGCAAGGAAAACTGTGTCCGTGTTTCTAAAGGCTATTACTGTATATTTCTGGAGTGTTTATTTGATGGCCTTCATATCTATGAATGAATTTCAATGAAAAGCTTTAATAGAAAATAAGGAACATGGATGATTTTTATAAATTATTTAATATTAATATTCATCATTTTAGGAAGATAAAACACCTGTAAAGTTGAATAAATACCCAACGGCACCTTAAGCATATAAAGGCTGTTACAAAAATACATAATAAATTGCATTGTTTTAAGATATACTGAAGTCTATTGCAAAACAGGGCCTCGAGGGCCCTGAATCTCTTTTTGGTCTTGCCAGCATGTGAAGAAAGGGAAAGGAACATTTTGTGAAATACTTTTATCTGAAGGATTAGTGTTTATCTAATTGCATCAGATAAAACAGCTATTTATACAAACGTAAAACCATAAAATAGGATATCACATTCTCAAAAAACATGAGATCACTGCTGCTTCCTACCTCCTGTTTACGTGGAGCCTGAGTGCATGCTATGCACAGTTCCTGTAAGTGATTACATATTTTGTGTATGCATGAGCATCTTTGACTTACAGTAGAAGATAACATCAACATCAGAGGGCAATAGGCCTAGACACTGACTGGTCTCTAGATATGGTACTAATGGTTGTACACAGGGCATTATGGGTACTGTAGTACATCATGCTACAGTCTCCATGTTCTATACTGTACTACAAAACAGCACATCAGCTCCATGGTTAGATGAATCTCCGGCAGCTATTCACCATGCACACATCGTATAGAATAGATTCCCTTTAGATTCCCCTGTCCTGAGAATAACATAATCTCCCTCTTGAACAGTCTGTCTTGGTCCTTACTCTCTCTCTCAGAGCTTCTGCTCAGGGTTTGTCTTGGTCCTCTCTCTCAAGGTTTGAGCAACAAATGTTGTTGCCAGAGGTGGGATCAAGTCATTGTTTTACAAGTCACAAGTCAAGACAGGCAAGTCCGAGTCAAGTCTCAAGTCCTAAACTTTGAGTTTTGAGTCCTAGGCTTGTATTGTAGTCCAATCATTCATAAGCTTATTTTGTAGTCCAATCATTCACAGGCTTGTATTGTAGTCCAATCATTCATAGGCTTGTTTTGTAGTCCAATCATTCATAGGCTTGTTTTGTAGTCCAATCATTCATAGGCTTGTTTTGTAGTCCAATCATTCACAGGCTTGTATTATAGTCCAATCATTCACAGGCTTGTATTATAGTCCAATCATTCACAGGCTTGTATTATAGTCCAATCATTCACAGGCTTGTATTATAGTCCAATCATTCATGCACAGTCTGTCTGTCCTTCAAGCATTGCAAATGGAAGACACTTCCACATTCTGCTCAGTGGGTGTAAAATAAAAGCTTTTTCATATACTGTATATAAAATAAAAGCTTTTTCATATACTGTATATAAAATAAAAGTTTTTTCATATTACTGTATATAAAATAAATCAAAGTGTATAGTGTAGCAGGTAATATCAATACTGTATGGAAGTAAGATATTTATAATAAAATTAACACGGTAATGCAACAGATTAGTTTGGTAAATTGTAGGAAATATTGTCCAAATCCTCCAAACTACTTAAACCCAAAGTCCTATATGATCATATAATGATTATTTATTGATTATTAGCCCTGTTCTTCGCTAAAACACGTGCCTTGAGTGTACAGGGAAAGCTAGCTTGATATACTGTAATCTCTTCTGCTGTATAAATAAAGCTTTGATATACTGTAATCTCTTCTGCTGTTTAAATAACGCTTTGATATACTGTAATCTCTTCTGCTGTTTAAATAAAGCTTTGATATACTGTAATCTCTTCTGCTGTTTAAATAAAGCTTGATTTGATTCAAAAGAATCACAACACTTCAACTACTTCTTTAACATTCTACAGATTCCCCCCCCCCCCCCCCCTCCTAAAAAAAAAACATGATTTTCCTGTGTTTTTATATATATTTCCACACTATGGGGTTGGAATAATACTGTGAAATTGTTTAAATTATGATAATGCCCTTTTTAGTGAAAGAGCTGTTTGAAAAGACAGCCAGACGTTTCAGCCTGTTTTGGTGGGATGGAGTTTTGGCTTAACTGGTGACATCACCAGGCGGTAAATGAGTTAATAGACCAATAAGAAAGAGAGTTCCAAACCTCTCTACCAATAACAGCTAGTTTTCAGTTTTCCCCTCCCCACTCCCAGACAGTCCTAGCAAAAACTTGTTTAAAAAAAAATCCTCTTTGCTAAGAAGCCATTTTTGTTTCTTTTTTGACCATTTTGATTGAAAACAATCACAGTAAGATAATTGTTACCCAGAAATGAGTTAATATTGAGATAATAACAGCTGCATTGGACCTTTAGTTAATAACCATAACCGCTTTTGGAAAACAAAAACTAAAGACAAAATGCTTTACATTTCAATAGTACAGAGAAAGAGGCTAAATAAGGTTTGAACACTTAACTTGTGGGCACTGTATTCTACGATAAATGACAGTATTGGTGCCAGTGTAGAATGTGTTGTTTCTTGTCAAGTCTATTAGTGGTGGTATTAGGGGTATCACTCTAACCTTTATCAATAAAGGTGTATTGAAAAAGGCTAGTATGTTGTCTTTCTTCAGGCCTTGGAGGATGTTGGTACCGGGTCAGCCTGGTCCTCTTCATCTACACTGAGATCCAGACGCAGGTTCTCCAGAGTCTGTCTCATTTGCATGGTGGACTCCTTACGCCTGCAAAGCAAATGAGGGTGTGTTTGTGTCCTGCAGTTCAAACAGTATCACTCTCGCTCTCTCTGCTCGCTGCTCTCCCTCTCTGCTCTCTGCTCGCTCTCTCTGCTCGCTGCTCTCCCTCTCTGCTCGCTGCTTTCCCTCTCTGCTCTCTGCTCGCTCTCTCTGCTCGCTGCTCTCCCTCTCTGCTCGCTGCTCGCTCTCTCTGCTCGCTCTCTCTGCTCGCTGCTCTCCCTCTCTGCTCGCTCTCTCTGCTCGCTGCTCTCCCTCTCTGCTCGCTGCTCGCTCTCTCTGCTCGCTCTCTCTGCTCGCTGCTCTCCCTCTCTGCTCTCTGCTCGCTGCTCTCTCTATGCTCGCTGCTCTCCCTCTGCTCGCTGCTCTCCCTCTGCTCTCCCTCTGCTCTCCCTCTCTGGTCTCCCTCTCTGCTCGCTGCTCTCCCTCTCTGCTCTCTGCTCGCTGCTCTCCCTCTCTGCTCTCTGCTCGCTGCTCTCTCTATGCTCGCTGCTCTCCCTCTGCTCGCTGCTCTCCCTCTGCTCGCTGCTCTCTGCTCTCCCTCTCTGCTCGCTGCTCTCCCTCTGCTCTCTGATCTCCCTCTGATCTCCCTCTGCTCTCCCTCTGATCTCCCTCTGATCTCCCTCTCTGCTCGCTGCTCTCCCTCTGCTCTCCCTCTGATCTGTCTCTCTTTCTAGTCTATCCCTCCCTCCCTCTCTGATCTGTCTCTCTTTCTAGTCTCTCCCTCCCTCTCTGATCTGTCTCTCTTTCTAGTCGCTCCCTCCCTCCCTCTCAGATCTCTGTCTCTCTCTTTCATTTAATCTTTATTTCTAAACCACATACTTGAGTTGAAGGTGCTGGTCCAGGAGCTGTCTCTGTAGTCTGGTGGAGGTCTCTCTCTCCTCTGTCAGTTCTCTCTGGGTGTGTCGGTACTGAGCGTCTCTACGACTAGACTCCTCCTCTGCCTCGTTCAGCTGACGCTTCAGGTAACGCATCCTCTGGGTCATCTGATGGAGAGAGGTCATAGGTCAATGGGTCAACTTCAGAGGGCTACCATTTATCTATCAAACTACACATTACGCATCACAACACTCCGAGGTATAACAGAGGTTCACGCAGATAACATCCACTTATACAAAGTTATCTCATTAAACATTTTTATTTTACCAAGAGATCCTGGAAATCATATTATGCACACAGTATAAGTAACTTTTGTTTATAGACAAAATGAATGTAAATAGTATTCGCTGTCCCCCATTTGACATGGCTCTCCAGTGTTAGTAACTATAAAGTGTCCTAGCAGGTCCTTCTGCTTCGTACCACACACACACACACACACACACACACACACACACACACACACACACACACACACACACACACACACACACACACACACACACACACACACACACAGTGTCCTAGCAGGTCCTTCTGCTTCGTACCACACACACACACACACACACACACACACACACACACACACACACACACACACACACACACACACACACACACACACACACACACACACACACACACACACACACACACAGTGTCCTACCAGTTCCTTCTGCTCTGTAGCGATCTTCTGTTCCTCCTCCAGCTGACCAGACAGTTCGTTGTTCTTCCTCTCCAGTTTACTGATGGTGTTGTTCATCACCACCTTGTTCCTGTACAGGAGAACAGCCATTAATATACTAGTCAACAAACATCGTGTAGTCCTGTAGATATAAAAGGAAACGCACCTCTCCTCCACTCTGAGAGCGTTCTCCAGCTCCTTGGCCCGGATCTCTGTCATAGTGATCACATCCACCTGGACTCTGGAGTTGTGAAGTTCCTCCATCTCCACACGCAGGTCACGCAGCTACAGGACACCACAGGAAGGAATGTTACAGACACCACAGGAAGGAATGTTACAGACACCACAGGAAGGAATGTTACAGACACCACAGGAAGGAATGTTACAGTACACCACAATAAGGAATGTTACAGACACCACAGGAAGGAATGTTACAGACAACACAAGAAGGAATGTTACAGACACCACAGGAAGGAATGTTACAGACACCACAATAAGGAATGTTACAGACAACACAGGAAGGAATGTTACAGACACCACAATAAGGAATGTTACAGACAACACAGGAAGGAATGTTACAGACACCACAATAAGGAATGTTACAGACACCACAATAAGGAATGTTACAGACAACACAGGAAGGAATGTTACAGACACCACAGGAAGGAATGTTACAGACACCACAGGAAGGAATGTTACAGACACCACAGGAAGGAATGTTACAGACACCAAAGAAATGAATGTTACAGACAACACAATAAGGAATGTTACATACAACACATGAATGAATGTTACAGACAACACATGAATGAATGTTACAGACAACACAGGAAGGAATGTTACAGACAACACATGAATGAATGTTACAGACAACACAGGAAGGAATGTTACAGACAACACAGGAAGGAATGTTACAGTACACCACAATAAGGAATGCTACAGACAACACAGGAAGGAATGTTACAGACACCACAGGAAGGAATGTTACAGAAACCACAGGAAGGAATGTTACAGACACCACAGGAAGGAATGTTACAGACACCACAGTAATGAATGTTACAGATAACACAGGAAGGAATGTTACAGACAACACAGGAAGGAATGTTACAGAAACCACAGGAAGGAATGTTACAGACAACACAGGAAGGAATGTTACAGACAACACAATAAGGAATGTTACAGACACCACAGGAAGGAATGTTACAGACAACACAGGAAGGAATGTTACAGAAACCACAGGAAGGAATGTTACAGACACCACAGGAAGGAATGTTACAGAAACCACAGGAAGGAATGTTACAGACAACACAATAAGGAATGTTACAGACACCACAGGAAGGAATGTTACAGACACCACAATAAGGAATGTTACAGACAACACAGGAAGGAATGTTACAGTACACCACAATAAGGAATGTTACAGACACCACAGGAAGGAATGTTACAGACAACACAAGAAGGAATGTTACAGACACCACAGGAAGGAATGTTACAAACAACACATGAATGAATGTTACAGACAACACAGGAAGGAATGTTACAGACAACACAGGAAGGAATGTTACAGACACCACAGGAAGGAATGTTACAGACAACACATGAATGAATGTTACAGACAACACAGGAAGGAATGTTACATACAACACAGGAATGAATGTTACAGACAACACATGAATGAATGTTACAGACAACACAGGAAGGAATGTTACAGACACCACAGGAAGGAATGTTACAGACACCACAGGAAGGAATGTTACAGACAACACAGGAAGTAATGTTACAGAAACCACAGGAAGGAATGTTACAGAAACCACATGAAGGAATGTTACAGACACCACAGGAAGGAATGTTACAGACACCACAGGAAGGAATGTTACAGACACCACAGGAAGGAATGTTACATACAACACAGGAAGGAATGTTACAGACAACACAGGAAGGAATGTTACAGACAACACATGAATGAATGTTACAGAAACCACAGGAAGGAATGTTACAGACACCACAGGAAGGAATGTTACAGACAACACATGAAGGAATGTTACATACAACACAGGAAGGAATGTTACAGACACCACAGGAAGGAATGTTACAGACAACACAGGAAGGAATGTTACAGAAACCACAGGAAGGAATGTTACAGACACCACAGGTCGTTTGGTTCTGCCTTGCATTGCTGCCGTGGTTTCTAAAGCTTTGGTACAAAGCTAAACATGAATCACAACAAATTCAACCCTAGGCCCTACATACAACACCGATGTATAGATGGATCACGTAGCTACACTACAGGCTGACGTCCCCACCCTGCAGGTTAGAACAGTTCCCGGTGAAAACCCAGCCGTAGTTAGTGTACTGTACAGTACCTGTCTCATCAGGTTGATCTTCTCACTGTCCAGCTGCTCATTCACATATTTCTCCTGAATCAACTTCAGCTGGAGCTGTTCTGTCTGTGAGGAACACAACAGTCTGTTTTAGATAGTACTACACTCCCACCTTTGGCACATCCTAAAAAAAAAACTGTCCTCATTCGCTCCTGTAGAATCAGATCAACATCACAATATAATTAGCTCTCATTGGCCAGGCATCAGTCAAGTCTCAGGAGATTCAATTTCATATTTAAGTGATTTATGAGAATGTTTTGACTATATTATTTGAAGTGAACAAGAGAAACAGAAAAACATTGGTTCCGTGTGGCATAGTGGTCAGGGGTCAGGGGTGAGAGGTCAGCTGTAGGCAGACAGACGTACCTGCTCCATGGCTCTCTTGTGCTTCCTGGCCCAACTCTGTTCACTGTCCTGCATCTCCTCCAGGTCGCTCTCAAGATCTATCGCTTTCTCCTGTGAAAGGAGAAACACATCAATCAATCGAATCGATCTTTATAACCCCTTTTTCTACATCGGCAGTTGTCACAAAGTACTTTGACAGGAGCCTGGCCTAGACTCCAACATAGCCTGGTTGAACCAGACTGAAACATTGTGCCTCCCATTGTTTCCAGGCTAGGGAAAAAACACGATCAATCACATGTAATTAGAAAGCTTTTTTCCCAGCAGTCGTCACGGTGCTTTAACAGTAACCCTGCATTGACCTCAAAGACAAAGCTGAAGCAGATCTATGTCCATTTATCTGTATTCTAGAGCTATGCGTAACTGCCAAAATAAAGGAAACACTTGAGTAAACGAAGAACCCAAAGTATATGGAAAGCAGGTGGTTCCTGAGTTAATTAAGCAATCAACATCCCATCATGCTTAGGGTCATGTATAGCAAGTCCCAATTGTCCATTATTTTGGCTACCAGGGCTAGAAGAGATCTCAGTGACTTTGAAAGAGGTGCTGTGTGTGTGTGTGTGTGTGTGTGTGTGTGTGTGTGTGTGTGTGTGTGTGTGTGTGTGTGTGTGTGTGTGTGTGTGTGTGTGTGTGTGTGTGTGTGTGTGTGTGTGTGTGTGTGCGTATCTCAGTCGAGATCGCCTGAGACCAGCGTTTTCCACCACCGTCAACAAAACACCAAATGATGGAGTTTCTCGTGGAAGAATGGTGTCACGTCCCTCCAATAGAGTTCCAGACACCTGTAGAATCTAGGTGCATTGAAAATGTTCTGGTGTCACATGGTGGCCCAAACCACTATTAAGACACTATGTTGGGTTGCCATTATTTTGGCAGTTACCTGTTCATCTACAGTATATCTCCCAAAGTTCATACAGTCTACTGTCTCTATATCTACAGTATCATACAGTCTACTCTCTCTATATCTACAGTATATCTCCCACGGTTCATACAGTCTACTGTCTCTATATCTACAGTATCATACAGTCTACACTCTCTATATCTACAGTATATCTCCCACGGTTCATACAGTCTACTCTCTCTATATCTACAGTACATCTCCCACGGTTCATACAGTCTACTCTCTCTATATCTACAGTATATCTCCCACGGTTCATACAGTCTACACTCTCTATATCTACAGTACATCTCCCACAGTTCATACAGTCTACTCGCTCTATATCTACAGTATATCTCCCACGGTTCATACAGTCTACACTATCTATATCTACAGTACATCTCCCACAGTTCATACAGTCTACTCGCTCTATATCTACAGTATATCTCCCACGGTTCATACAGTCTACACTCTCTATATCTACAGTACATCTCCCACAGTTCATACAGTCTACTCGCTCTATATCTACAGTATATCTCCCACGGTTCATACAGTCTACTCTCTCTATATCTACAGTATATCTCCCACGGTTCATACAGTCTACTCTCTCTATATCTACAGTATATCTCCCACGGTTCATACAGTCTACTCTCTCTATATCTACAGTATATCTCCCACGGTTCACACAGTCTACTCTCTCTATATCTACAGTATATCTCCCACGGTTCATACAGTCTACTCTCTCTATATCTACAGTATATCTCCCACGGTTCATACAGTCTACTCTCTCTATATCTACAGTACATCTCCCACAGTTCATACAGTCTACTCTCTCTATATCTACAGTATATCTCCCACGGTTCATACAGTCTACTCTCTCTATATCTACAGTATATCTCCCACGGTTCATACAGTCTACTGTCTCTTTATCTACAGTATCATACAGTCTACTCTCTCTATATCTACAGTATATATCTCCCACGGTTCATACAGTCTACACTCTCTATATCTACAATATATCTCCCACGGTTCATACAGTCTACTCTCTCTATATCTACAGTACATCTCCCACGGTTCATACAGTCTACTCTCTCTATATCTACAGTATATCTCCCACGGTTCATACAGTCTACACTCTCTATATCTACAGTATATCTCCCACGGTTCACACAGTCTACTCTCTCTATATCTACAGTATATCTCCCACGGTTCATACAGTCTACTCTCTCTATATCTACAGTATATCTCCCACGGTTCATACAGTCTACTCTCTCTATATCTACAGTATATCTCCCACGGTTCATACAGTCTACTCTCTCTATATCTACAGTATATCTTGCTTGTCCAGGTCCTCTTTAGACTGGGCTTAGGGTTTATGGTGCTCTCTGTCTGTACCTACCTGAGCCTGTTTGAGTTGCTTGTCCAGGTCCTCCTTGGTCTGTGCAGCAGTCTGTAGCTCTATCTTCAGGTCCTCTACGCTCCTCTCTGCCTGCTTCAACTGCAGCTGGATTCTCTCTCTCAGCTGGATCTCCTCCTCCAGGGAACGCTCCTTATCTATTAGTTTACCTGACACCTGACGACACATACAGTTATCTATTAGTTTACCTGACAACACATACAGTTATCTATTAGTTTACCTGACACCTGACAACACATACAGTTATCTATTAGTTTACCTGACAACACATACAGCTATCTATTAGTTTACCTGACACCTGACAACACATACAGTTATCTATTAGTTTACCTGACAACACATACAGCTATCTATTAGTTTACCTGACACCTGACAACACATACAGTTATCTATTAGTTTACCTGACAACACATACAGCTATCTATTAGTTTACCTGACACCTGACAACACATACAGTTATCTATTAGTTTACCTGACAACACATACAGCTATCTATTAGTTTACCTGACAACACATACAGTTATCTATTAGTTTACCTGACAACACATACAGTTATCTATTAGTTTACCTGACAACACATACAGTTATCTATTAGTTTACCTGACAACACATACAGTTATCTATTAGTTTACCTGACAACACATACAGTTATCTATTAGTTTACCTGACAACACATACAGTTATCTATTAGTTTACCTGACAACACATACAGTTATCTATTAGTTTACCTGACAACACATACAGTTATCTATTAGTTTACCTGACAACACATACAGTTATCTATTAGTTTACCTGACAACACATACAGTTATCTATTAGTTTACCTGACAACACATACAGTTATCTATTAGTTTACCTGACAACACATACAGTTATCTATCAGCTTACCTGACAACACATACAGTTATCTATTAGTTTACCTGACAACACATACAGTTATCTATTAGTTTACCTGACAACACATACAGTTATCTATTAGTTTACCTGACACCTGACAACACATACAGTTATCTATTAGTTTACCTGACAACTGACAGAGTGTAATAAAGAATACTACACCCATACGTAAATCAGAAAAATCACATATGGACACACATTTTACAGTATGGGTAAGCGACATAATCACGATTGCTGTAAATACGTTTCTGCTTAAGCAGAAATTACTTTCAAAAGTCAATCTTAAGCACAAATGATCTGCATTTGACTATAGTAAGAAAAGGCCTATGTCCTCATCTACCTGTCCCTGGAGGCTTCTGACAGTCTGCTGGGCTCTCTGCAGCTCCTGACTCTTCTCCAGTATAGTCTCTTCCAGCTCCTTTACCCTCAGCTGGTCACCATCTCGTAGCTTCTGGTGCAGACTGAGCTCTGCTAAGGCTTGGGTAGCTCTCTGTTGGACCTCCGCTAGCTGTGGAGGGAGAAAGGGAGAATAATGTCACGCAAATATACAAAGCAAATTATCTAGGAATAAATCAACACTGAGGGTGTTATATTTGACACCGGTCCAGTGTCTATACGGGTCTGCCCTTTTCAGTGTTAAATGAACACAATGCTTAGTGCCAAGCCTTATTTGTATATTTCCCAGAGTGCCTTGACTTTCGAGTGAATTGTAGAGTTAACCCCCCCGTGACTTTATTTGTTAGTGACAGAGACATGGTTGTTGCATTCATCCATTTTCAGTCCTGTGGCCTTCGGCCAAGTGATATCCTGTTATCAACACAATACAATACGTATTTCATGAGGCCTTATTTTGAGGGTCCAGTTTTACCCTAATACAGTGGCTTGAAACTCCTGGTTTACAGGCCACATCAGGCCTGCAAGTCACATTATGCTGGCTTTGCAAAATGAGTTGTAATTCCTATTGGGATCCAGCCAGAGTAGGGCATTCCAACATAGGGCATTGCGTTGTATGTTTCTATGTTTTGTTTGGTCAGGGTGTGATCTGTGTGGGCATTCTATGTTGTATGTCTAGTTTGTCTATTTCTATGTGTTTGGCCTGATATGGTTCTCAATCAGAGGCAGGTGTCAGTCGTTGTCTCTGATTGGGAGCCATATTTAGGTAGCCTGTTTTGTATTGTGGGTTGTGGGTAATTGTTCCTGTTACTGTGTTCCTGTGTTTACGTTACGGGACTGTTTCGTCTTTGTTCATTTTGTCGGTTTATTGTTTTTGTTCGTTGTTACAGTATTCTATTAAAATGGATAATCATCACGCTGCATTGCGTGACATAATGATGAGAGTGGTTTTATTTTAACACCGGTTATTAACACCAACACTGGGGTTATTTACACCAATGAGTGTTAATGTAACACTTACAGAGTTAATGTAACTCCAGAATCAACACAAGGAATGTTACACTAATTCAATTTTCAAATTTCAACAATCTTCAAGTTATGGCATTGGAAATTATATGGAATTAGAATGTTTGAAATGTTTGAATTGGAATAGTAAAAAAAATTACATTTTTGGAATTTAACTGAACTGTAATTTATTAGTTCATGGATTTAGTAAAACAAAAGTTCTGCATGATTTGTTTTTAAATCATTTAAAATCATTTCAACTTGTATTTCTATATTCCCTGAAAGCTTGAGGGAATTGAATTTGAATATGTGGAATAGTTTGGGATAATACGGAATTAGAAATGTAATTATTGGAATTTACCTAACAATGAAATTGAAAGGAAATTAAATTATCTCTGAATTTAAAGACTGACCTGGAATTTGAATAGTATTAAACGGGATTATACAGGAAGAGGAAATGTAATTTGAATTTAATTTGTGGAATTAACCACAACCCTTGAAGCTACATTATAGGTGTGTAAAGTGAACAGTACTGTACCTCAGTCTCCAGTCTGAAGACTGACCTCTCTCTCACACACACACACACACACACACACACACACACACACACACACACACACACACACACACACACACACACACACACACACACACACCCACACACACACACACACACACACACACACACACATGTATAAGTATAGTAATGCAACTGTACCTCAGTCTCCAGTCTGAAGACAGTGTCACTGAGCCCTGATGTCCTCTTGTCCCGTGTCTCCTTGTCCACCGCTAGCTCCTCCAACTGTCTCTCAGACAGCCACAGCTTCTCGGACAGACCCTCGGCATGGAGCGTCTGCTTCTCCAGCGCCTCCTATAGGGGACATGGTGTAGGACAGACACAGAGGCTGGGGCTGAAATGGAACCCTACTCGTTACATAGTGCACTATATTTTGAGCAGGGTCATGGTAGGGAATAGGGTGCCATTTCTGGATGCGCACAGGGGCTCACGCAAGGCAGACACATACAGTCGTATGAAAAAGTTTGGGCACCCCTCTGAGGCTGCATAATAATTTACTCTGTCGTCACAGAAAATGATCACAGTGGCATGCCATTCATTTTCTAATAAAAGCTGAGTACTGGGGTATTGTCCAGACAAAGATTTTTAGTGTAGTAATATTAAGTTGTATGAAATTAAATCAGATGTGAAAAATAGGCTGTGCAAAAATGTGGGCACCCTTGTCATTCTGTTGATTTGAATACCTGTAACTACTTAGCACTGATTAATTGGAACACACAATTGGTTTGGTGAGCTCATTAAGCCTTGAACTTCATAGACAAGTGCATCCAATCATGAGAAAAGGTATTTAAGGTGGCCAATTGCAAGTTGTTGTTCTCTTTGACTCTCTTCTGAAGAGTGGCAACATGGGGGCCTCAAAACAACTCTCAAATGACCTGAAAACAAAGATTGTTCAACATTATGGTTTAGAGGAAGGCTACAAAAAGCTATCGCAGAGATTTAAGCTGTCAGTGTCCACTGTGAGGAACATAGTGAGGAAATGGAAGACTACAGGCACAGTTCTTGTTAAGGCCAGAAGTGGCAGGCCAAGTAAAATATCGGAGAGGCAAAGGCGAAGGATGGTGAGAACGGTCAAAAACAGCCCACAGACCACCTCCAAAGACCTACAACATCATCTTGCTGCAGATGGTGTCGCTGTGCATCGGTCAACAATTCAGCGCACTTTGCACAAGGAGAAGCTGTATGGGAGAGTGATGCGGAAGAAGCCTTTTTTTGCACACACGCCACAAACAGAGTCGCTTGAGGTATGCAAACGCACATTTGGACAAGCCAGCTTCATTTTGGAATAAGGTGCTGTGGACTGATGAAACAAAGATTGAGTTATTTGGTCATAACAAGGGACGTTATGCATGGCGGCAAAAGAACACAGCGTTCCAAGAAAAACACTTGCTACCCACAGTAAAATTTGGTGGGGGTTCCATCATGCTGTGGGGCTGTGTGGCCAGTGCCGGTACTGGGAATCTTGTTAAAGTTGAGAGTCGCATGGATTCCACTGAATATCAGCAGATTCTTGGGAATAAGTTTGAAGAATCAGTCACAAAGTTGAAGTTACGCCGGCGCTGGATATTTCAACAAGACAACGACCCAAAACACTGCTCAAAATCTACCCGGGCATTTATGCAGAGGAACAAGTACAATGTTCTGGAATGGCCATCCCAGTCCCCAGACCTGAATACCATTGAGAATCTGTGGGATGATTTGAAGCGCGCTGTCCATGCTCGGCAACCATCAAACCTAACTGAACTGGAGATGTTTTGTAAGGAGGAATGGTCCAAAATACCTTCATCCAGAATCCAGACACTCATTAGAGGCTATGGCAAGCGTCTAGAGGCTGTTATTTTAGCAAAAGGAGGCTCTACTAAATATTGATGTGATTTTTCTATTGGGGTGCCCAAATTTATGCACCTGTCTAATTTTGTTTTGATGCATATTGCACATTTTCTGTTAATCCAATAAACCTAATTTCACTACTGAAATATTACTGTGGCCATCAGTTATTTGATAGATCAAAATGAAATTGCTGATCCAAACACCCAATTATTTATAAATGGAAATCATGGAAATTGTCAGGGGTGCCCAAACTTTTTCATACGACTGTAGGCCCAGGTCTGTGGTGGAATAGGCCCAGCTAACTGACTGACTGAGGTCTGTGGTGGAATAGGCCCAGCTAACTGACTGAGGTCTGTGGTGGATTAGGCCCAGCTAACTGACTGACTGAGGTCTGTGGTGGATTAGGCCCAGCTAACTGACTGAGGTCTGTGGTGGAATAGGCCCAGCTAACTGACTGACTGAGGTCTGTGGTGGAATAGGCCCAGCTAACTGACTGACTGAGGTCTGTGGTGGAATAGGCCCAGCTAACTGACTGACTGAGGTCTGTGTTGGATTAGGCCCAGCTAACTGACTGAGGTCTGTGGTGGAATAGGCCCAGCTAACTGACTGAGGTCTGTGGTGGATTAGGCCCAGCTAACTGACTGACTGAGGTATGTGGTGGATTAGGCCCAGCTAACTGACTGACTGAGGTCTGTGGTGGAATAGGCCCAGCTAACTGACTGACTGAGGTCTGTGGTAGAATATGCCCAGCTAACTGACTGAGGTCTGTGGTGGAATAGGCCCAGCTAACTGACTGACTGAGGTCTGTGGTGGAAGAGGCCCAGCTAACTGACTGAGGTCTGTGGTAGAATAGGCCCAGCTAACTGACAGGTCTGTGGTAGAATAGGCCCAGCTAACTGACTGAGGTCTGTGGTGGATTAGGTCCAGCTAACTGACTGACTGAGGTCTGTGGTGGAATAGGCCCAGCTAACTGACTGACTGTGGTCTGTGGTGGAATGGGCCCAGCTGACTGACTGACTGAGGTCTGTAGTAGAATAGGCCCAGCTGACTGACTGAGGTCTGTGGTGGAATAGGTCCAGCTAACTGACTGACAGGTCTGTGGTAGAATAGGCTCAGCTAACTGACTGACCGAGGTCTGTGGTGGAATAGGCCCAGCTAACTGACTGACTGTGGTCTGTGGTGGAATGGGCCCAGCAGGCTGACTGACTGAGGTCTGTGGTGGAATATGAACAGCTAACTGACTGACTGAGGTCTGTGGTGGAATATGAACAGCTAACTGACTGACTGAAGTCTGTGGTGGAATAGGCCCAGCTAACTGACTGACTGAGGTCTGTGGTGGAATAGGCCCAGCTAACTGATTGAGGTCTGTGGTGGAATAGGCCCAGTTAACTGACTGACTGAGGTCTGTGGTGGAATAGGCCCAGCTAACTGACTGACTGAGGTCTGTGGTGGAATAGGCCCAGCTAACTGACTGACTGAGGTCTGTGGTGGAATAGGCCCAGCTAACTGACTGACTGAGGTCTGTGGTGGAATAGGCCCAGCTAACTGACTGACTGAGGTCTGTGGTAGATTAGGCCCAGCTGACTGACTGACTGAGGTCTGTGGTAGATTAGGCCCAGCTGACTGACTGACTGAGGTCTGTGGTGGATTAGGCCCAGCTGACTGACTGAGGTCTGTGGTGGAATAGGCCCAGCTGACTGACTAAGGTCTGTGGTAGAATAGGCCCAGCTAACTGACTGACAGGTCTGTGGTAGAATAGGCCCAGCTAACTGACTGACAGGTCTGTGGTAGAATAGGCCCAGCTGACTGACTAAGGTCTGTGGTAGAATAGGCCCAGCTAACTGACTTACAGGTCTGTGGTAGAATAGGCTCAGCTGACTGACAGGTCTGTGGTAGAATAGGCCCAGCTGACTTCCTGAGGTCTGTGGTGGATTAGGCCCAACTGACTGACTGAGTTATGTAGTAGAATAGGCCCAGCTAACTGACTGACTGAGGTCTGTGGTGGATTATGCCCAGCTAACTGACTGAGGTCTGTGGTGGAATAGGCCCAGCTAACTGACTGACTGATGTCTGTGGTGGAATAGGCCCAGCTAACTGACTGACAGGTCTGTGGTAGAATAGGCCCAGCTAACTGACTGACTGGTCTGTGGTAGAATAGGCCCAGCTGACTGACTGACTGGTCTGTGGTAGAATAGGCCCAGCTGACTGACTGATGTATGTGGTAGAATCTGATTATGGAGAAGCCTATACTGTACCTCAGCGTCCTGTATCTTATTCTTCAGAGACTGCTGCAGGAAGTTGAAGGCATATTCCTGAGTGTTGGCCTCCACCATCATCTCTCTGGCCTCGGTCAGCTCCGTCTGGAGGAAACACAGATGGGATCAGCTCTCTAGAGACATCCTCCGTGTTTCAACACTTAGAAAACACAACCACTAGTGTTTGACTTGAACTGAAATAGGTGCCGGGTGCCAGTACTGTTTATATGTAGGTGCAGGAGCTCCACAGTCCTGTTTATATGTAGGTGCAGGAGCTCCACAGTCCTGTTTATATGTAGGTGCAGGAGCTCCACAGTCCTGTTTATATGTAGGTGCAGGAGCTCCACAGTCCTGTATATATTCAGGTGCAGGAGCTCCACAGTCCTGTTTATATTCAGGTACAGGAGCTCCACAGTCCTGTTTATATTCAGGTACAGGAGCTCCACAGTCCTGTTTATATTCAGGTACAGGAGCTCCACAGTCCTGTTTATATTCAGGTACAGGAGCTCCACAGTCCTGTTTATATTCAGGTACAGGAGCTCCACAGTCCTGTTTATATTCAGGTACAGGAGCTCCACAGTACTGTTTATATTCAGGTACAGGAGCTCCACAGTCCTGTATATATTCAGGTGCAGGAGCTCCACAGTCCTGTTTATATTCAGGTACAGGAGCTCCACAATCCTGTTTATATTCAGGTACAGGAGCTCCACAGTCCTGTTTATATTCAGGTGCAGGAGCTCCACAGTCCTGTTTATATTCAGGTGCAGGAGCTCCACAGTCCTGTTTATATTCAGGTACAGGAGCTCCACAGTCCTGTTTATATTCAGGTACAGGAGCTCCACAGTCCTGTTTATATTCAGGTGCAGGAGCTCCACAGTCCTGTTTATATTCAGGTGCAGGAGCTCCACAGTCCTGTTTATATTCAGGTACAGGAGCTCCACAGTCCTGTTTATATGTAGGTACAGGAGCTCCACAGTCCTGTTTATATTCAGGTACAGGAGCTCCACAGTCCTGTTTATATTCAGGTACAGGAGCTCCACAGTCCTGTTTATATTCAGGTACAGGAGCTCCACAGTCCTGTTTATATTCAGGTACAGGAGCTCCACAGTCCTGTTTATATTCAGGTGCAGGAGCTCCACAGTCCTGTTTATATTCAGGTACAGGAGCTCCACAGTCCTGTTTATATTCAGGTACAGGAGCTCCACAGTCCTGTTTATATTCAGGTACAGGAGCTCCACAGTCCTGTTTATATTCAGGTGCAGGAGCTCCACAGTCCTGTTTATATCAGGTACAGGAGCTCCACAGTCCTGTTTATATTCAGGTACAGGAGCTCCACAATATTTTTGTGCTAATATTCTATAACAGGAGCTGAAGCAGTAGGAGATTTGAGGCGCTGGTACATTCACATTTTAGCGCTCTTATCCAGAGTGACTTACATGGGGCAATTAGGGTTAAGTGCCTTGCTCAAGGGCACATCAATAGATTGTTCACCTAGTCAGCTGAGGGATTCGAACGAGCAACCTTTCAGCTACTGGCCCAATGGCTCTTAACCTTAACTATTTGAGAGTCAGTGAAAGGAGGAGCTTGTGTGTTTGAAGATAATCCTTCTATCCATTAAAGAGTCTCAGAAGAATATATACAGTGTAGTTTATGTGTAGTCCAGGTGTACACAGTGTAGTTTATGTGTAGTCCAATGGTACACAGTGTAGTTTATGTCTAGTCCAATGGTACACAGTGTAGTTTATGTGTAGTCCAGGTGTACACAGTGTAGTGTATGTGTAGTCCAGTGATACACAGTGTAGTTTATGTGTAGTCCAGGTGTACACAGTGTAGTGTATGTGTAGTCCAGGTGTACACAGTGTAGTTTATGTGTAGTCCAGGTGTACACAGTGTAGTGTATGTGTAGTCCAGTGATACACAGTGTAGTTTATGTGTAGTCCAGGTGTACACAGTGTAGTTTATGTCTAGTCCAGGTGTACACAGTGTAGTTTATGTCTAGTCTAGGTGTACACAGTGTAGTTTATGTCTAGTCCAGTGATACACAGTGTAGTTTATGTCTAGTCCAGGTGTACACAGTGTAGTTTATGTCTAGTCCAGTGATACACAGTGTAGTTTATGTCTAGTCCAGTGATACACAGTGTAGTTTATGTCTAGTCCAGGTGTACACAGTGTAGTTTATGTCTAGTCCAGTGATACACAGTGTAGTTTATGTCTAGTCCAGTGATACACAGTGTAGTTTATGTCTAGTCCAGTGATACACAGTGTAGTTTATGTCTAGTCCAGTGATACACAGTGTAGTTTATGTCTAGTCCAGTGATACACAGTGTAGTTTATGTCTAGTCCAGTGATACACAGTGTAGTTTATGTGTAGTCCAGGTCTACACAGTGTAGTTTATGTCTAGTCCAGGTGTACACAGTGTAGTTTATGTCTAGTCCAGGTGTACACAGTGTAGTTTATGTCTAGTCCAGTGATACACAGTGTAGTTTATGTGTAGTCCAGAGGTACACAGTGTAGTTTATGTCTAGTCCAGGTGTACACAGTGTAGTTTATGTCTAGTCCAGTGATACACAGTGTAGTTTATGTCTAGTCCAGTGATACACAGTGTAGTTTATGTCTAGTCCAGGTGTACACAGTGTAGTTTATGTCTAGTCCAGTGATACACAGTGTAGTTTATGTGTAGTCCAGTGATACACAGTGTAGTTTATGTGTAGTCCAGAGGTACACAGTGTAGTTTATGTCTAGTCCAGGTGTACACAGTGTAGTTTATGTGTAGTCAAGTGGTACACAGTGTAGTTTATGTCTAGTCCAGGTGTACACAGTGTAGTTTATGTCTAGTCCAGTGATACACAGTGTAGTTTATGTCTAGTCCAGGTGTACACAGTGTAGTTTATGTCTAGTCCAGTGATACACAGTGTAGTTTATGTCTAGTCCAGTGATACACAGTGTAGTTTATGTCTAGTCCAGTGATACACAGTGTAGTTTATGTCTAGTCCAGTGATACACAGTGTAGTTTATGTCTAGTCCAGTGATACACAGTGTAGTTTATGTGTAGTCCAGGTGTACACAGTGTAGTTTATGTCTAGTCCAGGTGTACACAGTGTAGTTTATGTCTAGTCCAGTGATACACAGTGTAGTTTATGTCTAGTCCAGGTGTACACAGTGTAGTTTATGTCTAGTCCAGTGATACACAGTGTAGTGTATGTGTAGTACATGTGTACACAGCGTAGTTTATGTGTAGTCCAGTGATACACAGTGTAGTTTATGTGTAGTCCAGAGGTACACAGTGTAGTTTATGTGTAGTCAAGTGGTACACAGTGTAGTTTATGTGTAGTCAAGTGGTACACAGTGTAGTTTATGTGTAGTCCATGTGTACACAGTGTAGTTTATGTGTAGTCAAGTGGTATACAGTGTAGTTTATGTGTAGTCCAGAGGTACACAGTGTAGTTTATGTGTAGTCAAGTGGTATACAGTGTAGTTTATGTGTAGTCAAGTGGTATACAGTGTAGTTTCTGTGTAGTCCAGAAGCCTACCTCCATAACTATGAAGCGGTCCGTCATGGCCATGTTGTCTCTCTCCAGCTCTACCATCCTCATCCTCATCCTACTCATCTCCATCTTGGATTGATAAGAGACAGGACATTACGTTAGCTTCAGGAACCTCTTTACTAGCCTGGGTACCAGTCTGTTTGTGCCACCATACCACTCTTAACCATGTTTTGCATGACAAGGAGTGGTATCACGTCACAAACAGACTGGTACCCAGGCAACATCTTCACTGAGATCAAATCAGATATGTTACACAGAGCATTCTGGGTATTGTAGTCCATCATGCTACACACCTGCAGGGTACTGTTGGTTCTGAGAAGGTCCTCGTTGTTCACCAACAGGCCTCTCATCTCCAACCTGATCTGGTTCCTCTCCTTGTCCATCTCTACGCTCTCTGCCTCCAGGAACTGGTTCCTCTGTGGAAAGGAGGGGGACACGGAGGATATGAGGGAGGGAGGGAGGGAGAGAGGAGGGAGGGGGGGGGGGGGCGGAGGATATGAGGAAGGGAGGGAGGGGCTGGGAGGGGGGGAGAGAGAGGGAGGGAGAGAGGGAGGAGGGGGAGGGAGGAAGGAGGGGGGAGAGAGGGAGAGTGGAAAGGGAGGAAGGGGGGAGGGATGGAAGGAAGGAGGGGAGGGAGGGAGGGAGGGAGGGAGGGAGGGAGTGAGGGAGGGAGGGAGGGAGGGAGGGAGGGGCTTCATACTGCACCTTCTGACATGCATCCAACTGCCTGGTCAACTCCTCGATGTAGTCTCTCTTGTTGGGCATAGCGACAGACGACACAGCGGACCGCATGGGGTGTTGGCTTGACATCACCTGGAAGAACCAGAGGTCAGTCTACAATACTGATATACCTGACACTATAGTCAACAGCTGAGAAGAGGTCAGTCTACAATACTGATATACCTGACACTATAGTCAACAGCTGAGAAGAGGTCAGTCTACAATACGGATATACCTGACACTATAGTCAACAGCTGAGAAGAGGTCAGTCTACAATACGGATATACCTGAGACTATAGTCAACAGCTGAGAAGAGGTCACTGATCGTTTCTTTTAACCCTGTATTACTGCTCTGACCACCCACCTGCTGGTCCCGCCTCCTGATGGTGTCGTAGGTTGAGAAGGGTGCACGTGGGGCGGTCACAGTCCGGGTGAAGGAAGGCACAGGGCTGGTACTCCTGCTGTGGTAGCTGTTGAACAGGTTCAGCTCTGATGTGGCTGGAGACATCACATCCTGCATGTAATCGAGTGTGAGAAGAGGGGAGGAGAGGTAGTAGAGTAGAACGGAGGAGAGGAGAGGAGAGGATGGAGGGAAAGGAGAGGAGAGAGGAGGAGAGGAGATGGGAAGAGGAGAGGAGAGGAGGGAGAAGAGAGGAGGAGAGGAGAGGAGAGAGGGGGAGAGAAGAGGAGAGGAGAGGAGGGAAAGGAGAGGAGAGAGGAGAGGGGGAGAGGAGAGGAGAGGATAGGAGAGGATAGGATAGGAGAGGAGAGGAGAGGAGAGGAGAGGAGAGGAGAGGAGAGGAGAGGAGAGGAGAGGAGAGGAGAGGAGAGGAGAGGAGAGGAGAGGAGAAAGGAGAGGAGAAAGGAGGAGAGGAGAGGGGAGAGGAGAGAAGAGGAGAGGAGGGAGAGGATGGAAAGGAGAGGAGAGGAGGAGAGGAGAGAGGAGGAGAGGAGAGAAGAGGATGGAGAGGATGGAAAGTAGAGGAGAGAGGAGGAGAGGAGGGAAAGGAAAGGAGAGAGGAGGAGAGGAGGGAGAGGATGGAAAGGAGAGGAGAGAGGAGGGAGAGGAGGGAAAGGAGAGGAGAGAGGAGGGAGAGGAGGGAAAGGAAATGAGAGAGGAGGAGAGAAGAGGAGACAGATAGAGAAAGGAAGACAAACAGGTAAATGTGCTGTACATAATATCATGATTCTATGCTCTCTAAGACAAACAAGATATTAGTACAAAATAGTTGTTTCTGTACCCCATAATCCCATTTTGCTGAGTGTTTTACCTTATAATCTGTCATCCGGTACATGCCAGAGTTGTACTCCGTGGAAGCCGCTGTAGCGTAGGGGCTGTTGAACACCCTGGGAGGACTCTCAAAACCTCCCAGCTAGACAACACACAGAAACACACCATTGATAAAAACACATCAATAAAAACATAAACATTCTTAAAACGTTGTCTTTGACAATGCCGAGGATTCACCACTAGTGAAATGGTCATATTGTCCATGGTTAATTAATTCAATATGGAAATATTGATATTATTGTAAAGCCTGTTGTACACCAGCAGATGGCGCTGCATCATAAAGGCCAGGTCTAAGGTGGCTCACGCCATGCTCCTACAGTACATTTTGGAGCAGACAGATAGGTGGAGCAGACAGACAGGTGGAGCAGAGATATAGGTGGAGCAGATAGACAGGTGGAGCAGACAGACAAGTGGAGCAGACAGACAGGTGGAGCAGACATACAGGTGGAGCAGACAGATAGGTGGAGCAGACAGATAGGTGGAGCAGACATACAGGTGGAGCAGACAGACAGATGGAGCAGACAGATAGGTGCTGATCACACTACATGTCTGAGCTTCATCTCAGTGTAATTAGATGGAGGTGACAACCTGTCGTCCCCCTGGCCCTTATTCCCCATCTCAGCCCCTGGTGATCCCTGGCAGCCCTGGCCCCTGGAAGCCCTATTACTGTCCCTCAGCCATGTCTGATTCCCCTGGCCCCTGGAAGCCCTACTACTGTCCCTCAGCCATGTCTGATTGCCCTGGCCCCTGGAAGCCCTACTACTGTCCCTCAGCCATGTCTGATTGCCCTGGCCCCTGGAAGCGCTATTACTGTCCCTCAGCCATGTCTGATTCCCCTGGCCCCTGGAAGCCCTACTACTGTCCCTCAGCCATGTCTGATTGCCCTGGCCCCTGGAAGCCCTACTACTGTCCCTCAGCCATGTCTGATTGCCCTGGCCCCTGGAAGCCCTACTACTGTCCCTCAGCCATGTCTGATTCCCCTGGCCCCTGGAAGCGCTATTACTGTCCCTCAGCCATGTCTGATTCCCCTGGCCCCAGTACCAGCCCCAAGTGGCCCCAGGCCTCTGTTCCTCACCCTGTCTTATTCCCCTGGCCTCAGGCCTCTGTTCCTCACCCTGTCTTATTCCCCTGGCCCCAGGCCTCTGTTCCTCACCCTGTCTTATTCCCCTGGCCCCAGGCCTCTGTTCCTCACCCTGTCTTATTCCCCTGGACCCAGGCCTCTGTTCCTCACCCTGTCTTATTCCCCTGGCCCCAGTACCAGCCCCAAGTGGCCCCAGACCTCTGTTCCTCACCCTGTCCGACATGGTGTCCCAGTCCCGAGAGGCCAGAGATTCCAGGGACCCGTGAGAGTTTGGCCCGAATCTGGAGCTAGCGCTGTCCCAACGGGAACTGTTCCTGGGTTCCATCCCGTTCCCGTTTTCTCCCCCAAACGTTCCATTTGTATCCCTGGAACCGTTCCCCGTCACGTCTCCACTCAGGTACAGTTGGTATTTGGGGTTCTGGTGGACGTTGACGGGATTGGATGGCTCGTCTTCAGATGGGGGACTTTCAGGCCTCTTGTTGGGATTAAAGTCTGATTCCTGGAGGAGGAGGAGAAGAAATTAAATATATGGATGGAGAGATGGAGAGAGGGAGAGGGAGGGGGGAGAGAGAGAGACAAATCAATAGCATAGCTGTTGACAGACAGGCACAGTACAGCACAGCACAGGGAGCATTTGAATGGTATTTGTAAGGTGCCGTACGTTCAGGAGAGAGATCTGAGATTCTATTGCGTGCAAATCAAACCAGTGAATTCAATGAACAGACATGCAATGGTGTGATGTGAACATGAGTGACATCACCGTACAGCAGAGTGGTAACAACATCAACACACACGCGACATAGCGATGCTACGGCTCATTATGACTAAGTGCCCTCCTGTTAGGAACAAGCCATTAGTTGAGTTTGATATGTTAGATGCAAGGGTTATGGTGCAGATGGACTGCTATTGGTCACACATGCACAGACGGATAGACAGGCGGATGCACAATTGTGTTGATTGCTGTAGTTGTGGACAAACAGACAAGACAAGACAGACAGACAGACAGACAGACAAGACAGACAGACAGACAGACAGACAGACAGACAGACAGACAAAGACAGACAAAGACAGACAGACAGACAGACAGACAGACAGACAGACAGACAGACAGACAGACAGACAGACAGACAAAGACAGACAAAGACAGACAGACAGACAGACAGACAGACAGACAGACAGACAGACAGACAGACAGACAGACAAAGACAGACAGACAGACAGACAGACAGACAGACAGACAGACAGACAGACAGACAGACAGACAGACAGACAGACAAGACAAGACAAGACAAGACAAGACAGACAGACAGGCAGACAGGCCATGCTGTGTGATCTTCATACGGAGCATGATCACCGGTGGACGTGGTCTCGGATGCCAAGCAATCAGTGATTGGTGTGGTCAGTTCTTGGCTCTTATAATGGAGCCTTTCCGGAGGGTCTACTTACCGAACCCAATCCGGAGCCTGCCGTGGAATCTCTGTGAGAGCCACCCTGGCTCTGACCCTGACCCTTCTGGGAATGACTGTCTGAAGGACTGCTGGGCTGCGGCGAGCCCGTCTTCGCCCCCTTAAGGCCGGGCTGAGACTCCATGGGTGGAGGGGTTAGTTTGATAGAAGGTACCGGGTTCTGGCTGTCTGCGGTGCTGCTGCTGTGAATGGCTGGGTTGGACTGGGAGGTGGACTTGGCTGTGGACATCCTGACTGGGCTCTGGGTCTGTACTGTGGAACTACTGAGAGTGGCTGTGTTTGGGTTGGACTGGGAGTTCTGATAGGCCAGTACCTCCGCAGTTCTGGCTGTGGACATCCTGATTGTCCGGTTAGAGTCTTCAGGCAGGGATCCGCCCATTGACAGAACTGGTGAGCCGTTTTCCTTGACTGACGAGGGTTCGCCGTTCTCTGAGCCTGAGAACTTGTGGATCAGGTCCTTGACGCTCCCAGAGCGGGTTAGATTAGATCCTCTGGACAGCACCGTGCTCTTATTGGTCCTCCAGACCTTCTCTTCCTCCTCCAATGTGCTGCTCTGGGTCTTCCTGAGACCCCGTAGAGACGGAACCTCAGTGGGGTACAACGTCCCTCTGGTGTGGCCGTTACTGTTGACTGAATCTCGGCCTTGCTCTGCAGTCGCGCTATGGTTGCTAGGGTTGCTAGGGTTGCTATGGCTGGATACTCTGCTTGTCTCTTTAACGGCAGTGGCTTCCTAAGAGAGAAATCTATGGTTTCAACACAGTGGGGCTCCGGGGTGAGGTTTCCCCTACGTACAGATCTAGGATCAGCTTCCCCTTCCCCAATGTGGCACTAGCCTGAGGTTTCCCCTACGTACAGATCTAGGATCAGCTTCCCCTTCCCCAATGTGGCACTAGCCTGAGGTTTCACCCTACGTACAGATCTAGGATCAGCTTCCCCTTCCCCAATGTGGCACTAGCCTGAGGGTACCCCTACGTACAGATCTAGGATCAGCTTCCCCTTCCCCAATGTGGCACTAGCCTGAGGGTACCCCTACGTACAGATCTAGGATCAGCTTCCCCTTCCCCAATGTGGCACTAGCCTGAGGTTTCCCCTACGTACAGATCTAGGATCAGCTTCCCCTTCCCCAATGTGGCACTAGCCTGAGGTTTCCCCTACGTACAGATCTAGGATCAGCTTCCCCTTCCCCAATGTGGCACTAGCCTGAGGTTTCCCCTACGTACAGATCTAGGATCAGCTTCCCCTTCCCCGATCCTAAACTTAACCATTAGTAGGGGAAATGCAAAACTGACCCAAGATCAGCATTTAGGGGCAACTTCACCCTGCTCCCATTAGTGGCAAAGAGGGTTGAGCTTGGCATGTAGCGATGGTGTCGGTCTGGAACCTTTACTCTGGATTAGACTCTTGTTGTTTTCATTAGCTGTTACATACTTCTTCCTTTAAAGGTCAGTAGCAGAAAGGGCAAAACCATTCCTGCTTATATTATGAAATATCCCTCTTCCCATTTCACTCACATCTGGAAAGGAGAAATAATTATTGATATCATGAGAGAAACAAAACAGCAGAAAACGCCCTTCTGTGGTGAGGCAGGAGTCATCCATTAGAGTCATCCATTAGAGTCATCCACTAGAGTCATCCACTTGAGTCATCCATTAGAGTCATCCATTAGAGTCATCCACTAGAGTCAACCACTAGAGTCATCCACTAGAGTCAACCACTAGAGTCATCCATTAGAGTCATCCATTAGAGTCATCCACTAGAGTCATACATTAGAGTCATCCACTAGAGTCATCCATTAGAGTCATCCATTAGAGTCATCCACTAGAGTCATCCACTAGAGTCAACCACTAGAGTCATCCATTAGAGTCATCCATTAGAGTCATCCACTAGAGTCATCCATTAGAGTCATCCACTAGAGTCATCCATTAGAGTCAACCACTAGAGTCATCCATTAGAGTCATCCACTAGAGTCAACCACTAGAGTCATCCACTAGAGTCAACCACTAGAGTCATCCATTAGAGTCATCCATTAGAGTCATCCACTAGAGTCATACATTAGAGTCATCCACTAGAGTCATCCACTAGAGTCATCCACTAGAGTCAACCACTAGAGTCATCCATTAGAGTCATCCATTAGAGTCATCCATTAGAGTCATCCACTAGAGTCATCCATTAGAGTCATCCAAAAGAGTCATCCATTAGAGTCATCCATTAGAGTCATCCACTAGAGTCATCCATTAGAGTCATCCACTAGAGTCATCCATTAGAGTCATCTACTAGAGTCATCCATTAGAGTCATCCATTAGAGTCATCCACTAGAGTCATCCACTAGAGTCATCCATTAGAGGATCACTATATTACAGCTCCCAGTGAGAGGATCACTATATTACAGCTTCCAGTGAGAGGATCACAGCTTCCAGTGAGAGGATCATTATATTACAGCTTCCAGTGAGATGATCACTATATTACAGCTTCCAGTGAGAGGATCACTATATTACAGCTTCCAGTGAGAGGATCACTATATTACAGCTCCCAGTGAGAGGATCACTATATTACAGCTCCCAGTGAGAGGATCACTATATTACAGCTTCCAGTGAGAGGATCACTATATTACAGCTCCCAGTGAGAGGATCACTATATTACAGCTTCCAGTGAGAGGATCACTATATTACAGCTTCCAGTGAGAGGATCACTATATTACAGCTCCCAGTGAGAGGATCCCTATATTACAGCTTCCAGTGAGAGGATCACTATATTACAGCTTCCAGTGAGAGGATCACTATATTACAGCTTCCAGTGAGAGGATCACTATATTACAGCTGCCAGTGAGAGGATCACTATATTACAGCTGCCAGTGAGAGGATCACTATATTACAGCTCCCAGTGAGAGGATCACTATATTACAGCTTCCAGTGAGAGGATCACTATATTACAGCTCCCAGTGAGAGGATCACTATATTACAGCTTCCAGTGAGAGGATCACTATATTACAGCTTCCAGTGAGAGGATCACTATATTACAGCTCCCAGTGAGAGGATCACTATATTACAGCTTCCAGTGAGAGGATCACTATATTACAGCTTCCAGTGAGAGGATCACTATATTACAGCTTCCAGTGAGAGGATCACTATATTACAGCTGCCAGTGAGAGGATCACTATATTACAGCTTCCAGTGAGAGGATCACTATATTACAGCTTCCAGTGAGAGGATCACTATATTACAGCTGCCAGTGAGAGGATCACTATATTACAGCTCCCAGTGAGAGGATCACTATATTACAGCTTCCAGTGAGAGGATCACTATATTACAGCTTCCAGTGAGAGGATCACTATATTACAGCTGCCAGTGAGAGGATCACTATATTACAGCTCCCAGTGAGAGGATCACTATATTACAGCTTCCAGTGAGAGGATCACTATATTACAGCTTCCAGTGAGAGGATCACTATATTACAGCTGCCAGTGAGAGGATCACTAATTAACAGCTCCCAGTGAGAGGATCACTATATTACAGCTTCCAGTGAGAGGATCACTATATTACAGCTCCCAGTGAGAGGATCACTATATTACAGCTCCCAGTGAGAGGATCACTATATTACAGCTCCCAGTGAGAGGATCACTATATTACAGCTTCCAGTGAGAGGATCACTATATTACAGCTCCCAGTGAGAGGATCACTATATTACAGCTTCCAGTGAGAGGATCACTATATTACAGCTTCCAGTGAGAGGATCACTATATTACAGCTTCCAGTGAGAGGATCACTATATTACAGCTGCCAGTGAGAGGATCACTATATTACAGCTTCCAGTGAGAGGATCACTATATTACAGCTTCCAGTGAGAGGATCACTATATTACAGCTGCCAGTGAGAGGATCACTATATTACAGCTGCCAGTGAGAGGATCACTATATTACAGCTTCCAGTGAGAGGATCACAGTCTTACTCTGTAACCCACAGAGGACATAAGATGGTGTGATAGTGTGTCCCTTTAAGACTGTGTCTCTCTCTCCATCACCCTTCATCCTGAACCAGAGACCTCAGACCTCTAGTATACTGTCTCTCTCCTTCATCCTGAACCAGAGACCTCAGACCTCTAGTATACTGTCTCTCTCCTTCATCCTGAACCAGAGACCTCTAGTATACTATCTCTCTCCTTCATCCTGAACCAGAGACCTCTAGTATACTATCTCTCTCCTTCATCCTGAATCAGAGACCTCAGACCTCTAGTATACTGTCTCTCTCCTTCATCCTGAACCAGAGACCTCAGACCTCTAGTATACTGTCTCTCTCCTTCATACTGAACCAGAGACCTCAGACCTCTAGTATACTATCTCTCTCCTTCATCCTGAACCAGAGACCTCAGACCTCTAGTATACTATCTCTCTCCTTCATCCTGAACCAGAGACCTCAGACCTCTAGTATACTGTCTCTCTCCTTCATCCTGAACCAGAGACCTCAGACCTCTAGTATACCGTCTCTCTCCTTCATCCTGAACCAGAGACCTCAGACCTCTAGTATACTATCTCTCTCCTTCATCCTGAATCAGAGACCTCAGACCTCTAGTATACTGAGCTGAGAATGATCATGTTAGTTTGTCTAATGTAATTACATTATCACATTATGTTTTCCATGCTTAGGGGGATTAGAGAGTCGAAAAGCTACAAATTCCCATTATGTAAGCTCTATCTCTCTCTCTCTGTGTGTGTGTGTGTGTGTGTGTGTGTGTGTGTGTGTGTGTGTGTGTGTGTGTGTGTGTGTGTGTGTGTGTGTGTGTGTGTGTGTGTGCGCTTGTGAGTGTGTGTGTGTGTGTGTGTGTGTGTGTGTGTGTGTGTGAATTAAAGAGATAGCTGTGGTGTCGATGTGTCAAGGTGAACCCAGGCATATGAAATGAAACGGGCCCCAACGCAGAGCCGAGGACACACACACATGCACACACACACAAATACACACACACAAATACACACACACACACACACACACACACACACACACACACACACACACACACACACACACACACACACACACACACACACACACACACACACAAACCCACTTCTCAAAATGCTCTTCCATTCCAACACTGATAGCAGTGACCAAAAACGAATCATTTTCCATTTAGCCAAAAGAGCTTCTTCAATTAATAATCAAAGAGCTGCAATTACATTATGCTAATGCTAGCGCTAATGCTACTTATATAAATGAAGTGGCCAGTGTCCAGCAGCTGCTATGGCTAGGGAAATTAGGCCTAAACTCTAATCCTGGTCCTGGGTCTCACCTTGCGTCCTCCCCCAGGGAGAGGTAGTGGCGGTCGGGGACCACAGGGCCGGTTGGAGGGCCTCTCTGGGGCTTAGGATCATCTTTAATCACCTTGGTATTTACGATATTTACACGCCATGCAGGGATAAAGCATTTAAGCCCCCATTTTTAATGTTATTATTTTAGCTGAACCCATGAGCTGAGTTAGTGATGTGTTAATATGTTAATATGTAACACTGTAACACATGGTAGACAGGGTTGGGGTCAATTTCATTTCATTTCAGGCAATTCAAGAAAATAAACTGAAATGAGGAAAATTGGAAATTGGATTTTCAGTTGACTTCCTGAATTGACTGGATGGAAATGGAATAGATTCTAATCCTGCTGATGAGTAAATATATTTGTTTCAAAGTTAGGCCCTTATTCCCACTATGAGATAGGAAGAAGAGTCAGAGGAGCCGGGTGACTTTTTAAAATTCACATTACATTCTTGCCTTACCTGTTGTTGTGGCTGGCAACGCGATATCTCAGTAGCCAGTAGGGATTATTTCCCCCGTAAATATACCAAGTTTCAATACCAGGAATATTCGTATTTATCCAGAGATTCCTGGGAAATACCGCAAAAATCAGAAGTGCCCATTTAAAGCATTACAAATCAATTTATCGTCACTATGCCAGGGTTTTCCCCAAATAGGCTTGGCTGTGCCACTATACATAACGGCAGGAAGTAGAGGTGCTGAGGGTGAACTATATGCAGTACCAGTCAAACGTTTGGACACACCTACCCAATTCAAGGGTTTTTCTTTATTTTTACTATTTTCTACATTGTAGAATAATAGTGAAGACATCAAAACTATGAAATAACACATATGGAATCATGTAGTAACCAAAAATGTGTTAAACAAATCTAAATATATTTTATATTTGAGATTCTTTAAAGTAGCCACCCTTTGCCTTAATGACTGCTTTGCACACTCTTGGCATTTTCTCAACCAGCTTCACCTGGAATGATTTTCCAACAGTCTTGAAGGAGTTCCCACATATGCTGAGCACTTGTTGGCTGCTTTTCCTTCATTTATTTAAAACTATTTCCACTCTTCATCTCCCTGTTATTCATGAGCTGATCTGCGATCTGTATATTCAGCAACTAGATGTTGCCAAATGTAGTTGATTTTCTGTAATTTGTTGGAGGTTGTCTATCAAGTGAATTGTGCATAAGCCTATCAAATGTGTGCCTGTCTGAAGAGTCACAATGTCAGCTCAAAGAGGCACACGTTCTTTTATAGGCTGTAGGGGTTTCCTGTAGGGTTCATTAACTGCATTCGGGTCATGTGTGCAGTCTGCCAGTGTCAATTATGCGTGTGCTTTGAATTCTTGGCGACTTAGTGTGAAGTAAATACACTAGACTAGCGACTTAGTGTGAAGTAAATACACTAGACTAGTGACATAGTGTGAAGTAAATACATTAGACTAGCGACTTAGTGTGAAGTAAATACACTAGACTAGCGACTTAGTGTGAAGTAAATACACTAGACTAGCGACTTAGTGTGAAGTAAATACATTAGACTAGCGACTTAGTGTGAAGTAAATACACTGGACTAGCGAACTTAGTGTGAAGTAAATACATTAGACTAGCGACTTAGTGTGAAGTAAATACACTGGACTAGCGAACTTAGTGTGAAGTAAATACATTAGACTAGCGACTTAGTGTGAAGTAAATACATTAGACTAGCGACTTAGTGTGAAGTAAATACACTAGACTAGCGACTTAGTGTGAAGTAAATACACTAGACTAGCGACTTATTGTGAAGTAAATACACTAGACTAGCGACTTAGTGTGAAGTAAATACACTAGACTAGCGACTTAGTGTGAAGTAAATACATTAGACTAGCGACTTAGTGTGAAGTAAATACATTAGACTAGCGACTTAGTGTGAAGTAAATACATTAGACTAGCGACTTAGTGTGAAGTAAATACATTAGACTAGCGACTTAGTGTGAAGTAAATACATTAGACTAGCGACTTAGTGTGAAGTAAATACATTAGACTAGCGACTTAGTGTGAAGTAAATACATTAGACTAGCGACTTAGTGTGAAGTAAATACACTAGACTAGCGACTTAGTGTGAAGTAAATACACTAGACTAGCGACTTAGTGTGAAGTAAATACAATGGACTAGAGGTGAAATGAAAACAAGAGCCCTTTCTGCTACTGACCTTTAAAGGAAGAAGTATGTAACAGCTAATGAAAACAACAAGAGTCTAATCCAGAGTAAAGGTTCCAGACCGACACCATCGTTACATGCCAAGCTCAACCCTCTTTGCCACTAATGGGAGCAGGGTGAAGTTGCCCCTAAATGCTGATCTTGGGTCAGTTTTGCATTTCCCTTACTAATGGTTAAGTTTAGGATCGGGGAAGGGGAAGCTGATCCTAGATCTGTACGTAAGGGGAAACCTCAGGCTAGTGCCACATTGGGGAAAATGTTGTAATTTCCCAGGTCTTATCATGTAATTTTGGGGGGAAATGTGAAGAGCGTTCCCGAGATCCCAGTTACCCACACAGTTAATACCCACTTTTAATAGGCACTTTTCTTCTCAAATACACATGTTACAACATTGAATAATACAACCACACTGTATTACACTCCTATGACAATTCACAGCATTACAATTCACACTCGTTACATTACATTTTAGGTTCCAGACAAAAGGACAGAGTTTTTATATTTTATTTATTTAACTAGGCAAGTCAGTTAAGAACATATTCTTATTTACAATGACGGCCTACCGGGAAACAGTGGGTTAACTGCCAGTCTACCGGGAAACAGTGGGTTACTGTCAACTCGGGGATTTGAACCACCAACCTTTGGGTTACTAGTCCAACGCTCTAACCACTAGGCTACCTGCCACCCCATAAACAGTACGTTTCAAACAGCATGTCTTCAATGTTAGCCTATAAATAATTTACAATTAACCCTCTCATATGAATTTTAAAGTACAGTAGACTTACCTTACAACATTACCACAAACCAGACTTCATTTTTATAGACCCCTATGTTCAGACTGAGGGCTGTCCCCATAGAGACAGACCCTTATGTTCAGACTGAGGGCTGTCCCCATAGAGACAGACCCTTATGTTCAGACTGAGGGCTGTCCCCATAGAGACAGACCCTTATGTTCAGACTGAGGGCTGTCCCCATAGAGACAGACCCTTATGTTCAGACTGAGGGCTGTCCCCATAGAGACAGACCCTTATGTTCAGACTGAGGGCTGTCCCCATAGAGACAGACCCTTATGTTCAGACTGAGGGCTGTCCCCATAGAGACAGACCCCTATGTTCAGACTGAGGGCTGTCCCCATAGAGACAGACCCCTGTGTTCAGACTGAGGGCTGTCCCCATAGAGACAGACCCTTATGTTCAGACTGAGGGCTGTCCCCATAGAGACAGACCCTTATGTTCAGACTGAGGGCTGTCCCCATAGAGACAGACCCCTATGTTCAGACTGAGGGCTGTCCCCATAGAGACAGACCCTTATGTTCAGACTGAGGGCTGTCCCCATAGAGACAGACCCTTATGTTCAGACTGAGGACTGTCCCCATAGAGACCCTTATGTTCAGACTGAGGACTGTCCCCATAGAGACAGACCCCTGTGTTCAGACTGAGGGCTGTCCCCATAGAGACAGACCCTTATGTTCAGACTGAGGGCTGTCCCCATAGAGACAGGCCCTTATGTTCAGACTGAGGGCTGTCCCCATAGAGACAGACCCTTATGTTCAGACTGAGGACTGTCCCCATAGAGACCCTTATGTTCAGACTGAGGGCTGTCCCCATAGAGACAGGCCCTTATGTTCAGACTGAGGGCTGTCTCCATAGAGACCCTTATGTTCAGACTGAGGGCTGTCCCCATAGAGACAGACCCTTATGTTCAGACTGAGGGCTGTCCCCATAGAGACAGACCCTTATGTTCAGACTGAGGACTGTCCCCATAGAGACAGACCCTTATGTTCAGACTGAGGGCTGTCCCCATAGAGACAGACCCTTATGTTCAGACTGAGGGCTGTCCCCATAGAGACAGACCCCTGTGTTCAGACTGAGGGCTGTCCCCATAGAGACAGACCCTTATGTTCAGACTGAGGGCTGTCCCCATAGAGACAGACCCTTATGTTCAGACTGAGGGCTGTCCCCATAGAGGAGACAGACCCTTATGTTCAGACTGAGGGCTGTCCCCATAGAGACAGACCCCTATGTTCAGACTGAGGGCTGTCCCCATAGAGACAGACCCCTATGTTCAGACTGAGGGCTGTCCCCATAGAGACAGACCCCTATGTTCAGACTGAGGGTTGTCCCCATAGAGACAGACCCTTATGTTCAGACTGAGGGCTGTCCCCATAGAGACAGACCCTTATGTTCAGACTGAGGGCTGTCCCCATAGAGGAGACAGACCCCTATGTTCAGACTGAGGGCTGTCCCCATAGAGGAGACAGACCCCTATGTTCAGACTGAGGGCTGTCCCCATAGAGACAGACCCTTATGTTCAGACTGAGGGCTGTCCCCATAGAGACAGACCCCTATGTTCAGACTGAGGGCTGTCCCCATAGAGACAGACCCCTATGTTCAGACTGAGGGCTGTCCCCATAGAGACCTTTATGTTCAGACTGAGGGCTGTCCCCATAGAGACAGACCCCTATGTTCAGACTGAGGGCTGTCCCCATAGAGACAGACCCTTATGTTCAGACTGAGGGCTGTCCCCATAGAGACAGACCCTTATGTTCAGACTGAGGGCTGTCCCCATAGAGACAGACCCTTATGTTCAGACTGAGGGCTGTCCCCATAGAGACAGACCCTTATGTTCAGACTGAGGGCTGTCCCCATAGAGACAGACCCCTATGTTCAGACTGAGGGCTGTCCCCATAGAGTAGACAGAGACACCCCCCCCCCCCCCCCCCGACTGAGGGCTGTCCCCATAGAGTAGACAGAGACCCCCCCCCCCGACTGAGGGCTGTCCCCATAGAGTAGACAGAGACCCCCCCCCCCCGACTGAGGGCTGTCCCCATAGAGACAGACCCCTATGTTCAGACTGAGGGCTGTCCCCATAGAGTAGACAGAGACCCCCCCCCCCCCCCCCCCCGACTGAGGGCTGTCCCCATAGAGTAGACAGAGACCCCCCCCCCGACTGAGGGCTGTCCCCATAGAGTAGACAGAGACCCCCCCCCCGACTGAGGGCTGTCCCCATAGAGTAGACAGAGACCCCCCCCCCCCCCCCCAGCACGTAGCCATATGGTGCAGAGTTAGGGAACACGGCCTGACCCAGATCTCATACAATCCCGTTCTACTGTAAACCCTGTCTGTGAACGTACCGTATGTGTGTGAAGGATGGTGCCGCTAATACCGTCGCTAATATAATATTCCCACTAATACGGACTCCTCTCTGTGATCCACAGTTTCATCCCTGGTTAGGGAATATTGGCCTCTAAACATTACCAACATCAGGCAAAAGCCTGTTTTAATTGATATTGTTTACAGATGGTTTGTCATGGGGAGGCCAATGCCTTTCAATATCATCAGAAAAATTACTCACGATACACAGTTAAATGTGTGTGTGTGTGTGTGTGTGTGTGTGTGTGTGTGTGTGTGTGTGTGTGTGTGTGTGTGTGTGTGTGTGTGTGTGTGTGTGTGTGTGTGTGTGTGTGTGTGTGTTTATATGTCAAACAAGCTAAAAGTTGTCAAATCCTTCATTAATGTGAATATATAATGAATGAACCTATTCGTGGTAAATAGTGGCCTGGCTGTTTGACATGCACATATTTTAGGGTGACACAGTAACCCTGGCAATCTGCTTGGCAATATGGTGTGTTGTTCTTCTCCTTGTAAATAACATTGTTTCTCTGCCACCAGTGACTGCTCTGCTCTGTTCTGTTCTGTTCTGTTCTGCTCTGCTCTGTTCTGCTCTGCTCTGTTCTGCTCTGCTCTGCTCTGTTCTGCTCTGCTCTGTTCTGCTCTGTTCTGCTCTGTTCTGCTCTGCTCTGCTCTGTTCTGCTCTGCTCTGTTCTACTCTGCTCTGTTCTGTTCTGTTCTGCTCTGCTCTGTTCTGCTCTGCTCTGTTCTGCTCTGCTCTGTTCTGCTCTGCTCTGCTCTGTTCTGCTCTGCTCTGTTCTGCTCTGCTCTGCTCTGTTCTGCTCTGCTCTGTTCTGCTCTGCTCTGCTCTGTTCTGCTCTGCTCTGTTCTGCTCTGCTCTGCTCTGTTCTGCTCTGCTCTGCTCTGTTCTGCTCTGCTCTGTTCTGCTCTGCTCTGCTCTGTTCTGCTCTGTTCTGCTCTGCTCTGTTCTGCTCTGCTCTGTTCTGCTCTGCTCTGCTCTGTTCTGCTCTGCTCTGTTCTGCTCTGCTCTGCTCTGTTCTGCTCTGCTCTGTTCTGCTCTGCTCTGCTCTGTTCTGCTCTGCTCTGTTCTACTCTGCTCTGTTCTGTTCTGTTCTGCTCTGCTCTGTTCTGCTCTGCTCTGCTCTGCTCTGCTCTGTTCTGCTCTGCTCTGCTCTGTTCTGCTCTGTTCTGCTCTGCTCTGCTCTGCTCTGCTCTGTTCTGCTCTGCTCTGTTCTACTCTGCTCTGTTCTGTTCTGTTCTGCTCTGCTCTGTTCTGCTCTGCTCTGTTCTGTTCTGCTCTGCTCTGTTCTGTTCTGCTCTGCTCTGCTCTGCTCTGCTCTGTTCTGCTCTGCTCTGTTCTGCTCTGCTCTGCTCTGCTCTGTTCTGTTCTGCTCTGTTCTGCTCTGCTCTGTTCTGTTCTGTTCTGTTCTGCTCTGCTCTGTTCTGTTCTGCTCTGCTCTGTTCTGTTCTGCTCTGTTCTGTTCTGTTCTGCTCTGCTCTGTTCTGTTCTGCTCTGTTCTGTTCTGTTCTGTTCTGTTCTGCTCTGTTCTGCTCTGCTCTGTTCTGTTCTGCTCTGTTCTGTTCTGTTCTGCTCTGTTCTGTTCTGCTCTGTTCTGCTCTGTTCTGCTCTGTTCTGCTCTGTTCTGTTCTGTTCTGCTCTGTTCTGTTCTGCTCTGCTCTGTTCTGTTCTGCTCTGCTCTGTTCTGTTCTGCTCTGTTCTGCTCTGTTCTGTTCTGCTCTGCTCTGCTCTGTTCTGCTCTGCTCTGCTCTGTTCTGCTCTGTTCTGTTCTGCTCTGTTCTGTTGTGTTCTGCTCTGCTCTGCTCTGTTCTGCTCTGTTCTGTTGTGTTCTGCTCTGCTCTGTTCTGTTCTGTTCTGTTCTGTTCTGTTGTGTTCTGCTCTGCTCTGCTCTGTTCTGCTCTGTTCTGTTGTGTTCTGCTCTGCTCTGTTCTGTTCTGTTCTGTTGTGTTCTGCTCTGCTCTGTTCTGTTCTGTTCTGCTCTGTTCTGTTGTGTTCTGCTCTGCTCTGCTCTGTTCTGCTCTGTTCTGTTGTGTTCTGCTCTGCTCTGCTCTGTTCTGTTCTGCTCTGTTCTGCTCTGTTCTGTTCTGCTCTGCTCTGCTCTGTTCTGCTCTGTTCTGTTCTGTTCTGTTCTGTTCTGTTCTGCTCTGTTCTGCTCTGCTCTGCTCTGTTCTGCTCTGTTCTGTTGTGTTCTGCTCTGTTCTGTTGTGTTCTGCTCTGCTCTGTTCTGTTCTGTTCTGTTCTGTTCTGTTCTGTTGTGTTCTGCTCTGTTCTGTTGTGTTCTGCTCTGTTCTGTTGTGTTCTGCTCTGTTCTGTTGTGTTCTGCTCTGCTCTGTTCTACTCTGTTCTGCTCTGCTCTGCTCTGCTCTGTTCTGCTCTGTTCTGCTCTGTTCTGTTGTGTTCTGCTCTGCTCTGTTCTGTTGTGTTCTGCTCTGTTCTGTTGTGTTCTGCTCTGTTCTGTTGTGTTCTGCTCTGTTCTGTTGTGTTCTGCTCTGCTCTGTTCTACTCTGTTCTGCTCTGCTCTGCTCTGCTCTGTTCTGCTCTGTTCTGCTCTGTTCTGTTGTGTTCTGCTCTGCTCTGTTCTGTTGTGTTCTGCTCTGTTCTGTTGTGTTCTGCTCTGTTCTGTTGTGTTCTGCTCTGCTCTGTTCTACTCTGTTCTGTTCTGTTGTGTTCTGCTCTGTTCTGCTCTGTTCTGCTCTGTTCTGTTGTGTTCTGCTCTGCTCTGTTCTGTTGTGTTCTGCTCTGCTCTGTTCTGTTCTGTTCTGTTCTGTTCTGCTCTGTTCTGCTCTGTTCTGTTCTGTTCTGCTCTGTTCTGTTCTGCTCTGTTCTGTTCTGTTCTGTTCTGCTCTGCTCTGTTCTGTTCTGTTCTGCTCTGTTCTGTTCTGCTCTGTTCTGTTCTGTTCTGCTCTGCTCTGTTCTGTTCTGTTCTGTTCTGTTCTGTTCTGTTCTGCTCTGTTCTGTTCTGTTCTGTTCTGCTCTGCTCTGTTCTGTTCTGTTCTGTTCTGTTCTGCTCTGCTCTGTTCTGTTCTGCTCTGTTCTGTTCTGTTCTGTTCTGTTCTGCTCTGTTCTGCTCTGTTCTGTTCTGTTCTGTTCTGCTCTGTTCTGTTCTGTTCTGTTCTGTTCTGTTCTGCTCTGCTCTGTTCTGCTCTGTTCTGTTCTGTTCTGTTCTGCTCTGTTCTGTTCTGTTCTGTTCTGCTCTGTTCTGCTCTGTTCTGCTCTGTTCTGTTCTGCTCTGCTCTGTTCTGTTCTGCTCTGTTCTGTTCTGTTCTGTTCTGTTCTGCTCTGTTCTGCTCTGTTCTGTTCTGTTCTGTTCTGCTCTGTTCTGCTCTGTTCTGTTCTGTTCTGTTCTGCTCTGTTCTGTTCTGTTCTGTTCTGCTCTGTTCTGCTCTGTTCTGCTCTGTTCTGTTCTGCTCTGCTCTGTTGTGTTCTGTTCTGCTCTGTTGTGTTCTGCTCTGTTCTGTTGTGTTCTGCTCTGCTCTGTTCTACTCTGTTCTGTTCTGTTCTGTTCTGTTCTGTTCTGCTATGCTCTGTTCTGTTCTGTTCTGCTCTGTTCTGTTCTGCTCTGTTCTGTTCTGTTCTGTTCTGCTCTGTTCTGTTCTGTTCTGTTCTGTTCTGCTCTGTTCTGTTCTGTTCTGCTCTGCTCTGTTCTGTTCTGCTCTGTTCTGCTCTGTTCTGTTCTGTTCTGTTCTGTTCTGTTCTGTTCTGTTCTGTTCTGTTCTGCTATGCTCTGTTCTGTTCTGCTCTGTTCTGTTCTGCTCTGTTCTGCTCTGTTCTGTTCTGTTCTGTTCTGTTCTGTTCTGTTCTGTTCTGCTATGCTCTGTTCTGTTCTGCTCTGTTCTGTTCTGCTCTGTTCTGCTCTGTTCTGCTCTGCTCTGCTACGCTGTACTTCAGAACAATCTGACGGTGAAACATATTATAAATGAACCTCTCACTCTTTTGTTTTCTCCCAAGCATATGACTTCTAGTTAACACAGGGTTTTGACAGAAATATATACGATAATTCTGATGTTCAGAATAGACTGTTGTTTCTCTACGGAGTTCATATCCAACCGTACGAAACACGAGACAGACACGAGACAGACTGATTCTGTGAATTATCATAATTTCCTCAGGAAAAAGGGACAGGTCGTGAAAAGAGACAGATTCCAGATGTTTCCATACTGAGTATACATCTATGATAGGACACTGTTCCAGGAACAGATGTGCAGACAGACGTTCCATACAGCTCGCTATACATATCAGGGATGAAGCTGACAACAGTTCTGTTCAGATACACCAGTTATATTCTACACGTAGCTAACGCTCCCTTTGTGCAAATCTCAGCTTTATTATATCTTATTGGATAAAGAAATGGTCCAAATAATGATTTTAGAAAATAAATGTATACGTTCATGCAATTGACAAACGACTAAGCATTTGAAAGCTTATTTTTGGAGAATAGATCCTGTTAGATGGATGAACAGCGAGATGGAGAGAAAGAGGGCAAAGGTTAAGGGTTTAATTACCATGTTATTGTCTTGGTGTTCGTGTTCACTCGTCCCCTGCATGTTGTGGTGGGTGACCCCTGTAGGAGAAGTCCTGTAAGTCGGTAACTCAGAGCGTCTCTCTCTCTCTCAGTATGTCCTGTAGGGAGTGACAGGGCCTGCTCCAGTTACCTCAGTCTGTCTGCCTGGGTTGCTTTCTCTGATATACACACCTGCAGCTCCACGTTGGGCACGCAACAACCCCTAAACACACACACACACACAGGGTTAGTATGTTGGCATACACTGTACAGCAACCACTACACACACACAGGGCCCAATGTTACATAGGAACAGAATTGAAGGGTCAAAGCCCCCCCCTCATGGATACACCCCAATATGGCCGCCGGTCCATCTGTCACAGAATTGACTTAAATGTGAATTTTGGTTCTAGAAATGCAATTTCTATAGTTAGCATATGAACATATTAGCTAGCATACAATGATTAGAGTACATGAATATGATGGGCTGCCGCTAGGGCAGTGTTTCCCAAACCCAAAGAGGTAGACATTTTGTTTTATTTGCCCCTAACTCTACACAGCTGATTCAAATGATCAAAGTTTAAGGATTAGTTGTTTATTTGAATCGGCTGTGTAGTGCTGGGGGGGGGGGGGGAGGGGGGGGGGGACAGAATGTGCACCCCTTGGAGTCTCGAAGACCGAGTTTTGGGAAACCCTGGCGTAGACATAAAACCCCCAAAAACTAGAGAGGAAAAAAGGCCAACTGAAGTTTACAGTACTCACAGTACAAGCCTCTACGTTTCGAGCCTCTCTGTTGTCTCAACCTCTGACCTCTGACCCTCCGTCACGCAGCTCAGTTCAGCAGCTCAAGTTTGTTCGAACCTCTTTCAGGCTGAAACACAAGGGGGGGGGGGGGGGGGGGAGAGACGGTTTAATGTTTTTATCTTTCATAAGGACTCCAACACTCAGGTAAGACTTAAATGAAGAACATTAACGACCCTCTGGGCACACACCGGTTGAATATCAACGTTGTTTTAATGACATTACATCGTACGAACGTGGAATAGACGTTGAACTGACGTCTGCGCTCAGCGGACAATGTGTCCCCGAGCCACAATGTTGTCATAGACATAAAGACTGTAAAACAGCACTTGTCAAGTCAATGACCAATCATCGATAACAGAACACTTCTAGAACACAATACTAGCCAATAGGAATGAGTTCACGTGAAGGCAATATTATTTCACTATTATAACCCTCTCAATACAGTCAATGGTTTTTTACTAGATTACTTAGTAGTTTTTCATGTTGTCTGTCTATAATTTTTGTAATGACTTGGTGCTGCCTATCTTGGCCAGGACGCTCTTGAAAAATAGATTTTAAATCTCAAATGAGCTCTTCCTGGTTAAATAAAGGTTAAATAAATAATAAAAATGCCTGATGGGTGTTGTTCCATACTCTCCCCACCAGAGGGCAGTATTTAATCATCTCTACACAGTTGATGAGTGGCACAGAAATAGCAGAACCTGACATTGTGGCTTTGTAGAGATGTGACATCTTATCCAAAGGAAAAAAGTTACATTACTGCTGTTTTGACAATGTCTCCCATAATGATCGTATGACAGAAACCTGCACAGAGATCATATTAAATTCCTCTACCAAGATGAATGATTTTCAGGCATGTGACTAGGATCCCAATGTCCATTCAATAGTTGTAATATGTAATGATATGTGCATCTGCCACTATGTATGGCCACAACTACAGGACAATCAGGAAAGCATGGACATCCAGGGAAAACATCCACAAAGCTGATAAGGATACAGATACTGATTAAACTAATACAGATACTGATTAAACTAATACAGATACTGATTATACTAATACAGATACTGATTAAACAGATACATATACTGATTATACTAATACAGATACTGATTAAACTAATACAGATACTGATTATACTAATACAGATACTGATTAAACAGATACAGATACTGATTATACTAATACAGATACTGATTAAACAGATACAGATACTGATTAAACTAATACAGATACTGATTAAACTAATACAGATACTGATTATACTAATACAGATACTGATTAAACTAATACAGATACTGATTAAACAGATACAGATACTGATTAAACTAATACAGATACTGGTTAAACTAATACAGATACTGATTAAACAGATACAGATACTGATTAAACTAATACAGATACTGATTAAACTAATACAGATACTGATTAAACAGATACAGATACTGATTATACTAATACAGATACTGGTTAAACTGATACATGAACACATCCACGGTACAGACATGATTTCTCCATTTGATTTGATTACTTTATCATTAATAATAAAATGGCTAAATTGATGCATAATCTATCAAATGAATATATCAAACCACGATTAGGCGAAAACAGGAAACCAGGTTTGAGAGTAAAGATATATTTATTTCCGTCAGGAAGTAGCCAACATCCATCCATGAATTGCAGTAATTACATAGAAGAATAGTCACGGTGGATATGTGGTCGTAGCTGCTTGGCTAGAACACAGCACACAGGCTTCCAGTGATTAGGGGCCGAGTTTCATACAGATCCACTCTGTGTGTGTGTGTGTGTGTGTGTGTGTGTGTGTGTGTGTGTGTGTGTGTGTGTGTGTGTGTGTGTGTGTGTGTGGGTGTGGGTGTGTGTGTGTGTGTGTGTGTGTATGTGTGTGTGTGTGTGTATGTGTGTATGTGTGTATGTGTGTGTGTGTGTGTGTGTGTGTGTGTGTGTGTGTGTGTGTGTGTGTGTGTGTGTGTGTGTGTGTGTGTGTGTGTGTGTAAATCAGAACAAAAAGCAGCGAGGCCTCATTAACCTTTTGTTTATATGGCGTTGGAAACGAGGTCTACCCAGCATGCAGCAGTGATATACACACACACACACACACACACACACACACACACACACACACACACACACACACACACACACACACACACACACACACACACACACACACACGGCGGGCTCACGCAGAGCTGATCGCCAGCTGTCAAGCAACTCCGATTAGATGCTTAGAAAAAATATTAACTGTGGATGTATTTAGAATTACAGCTCACTCCATCATTGTGAGTGAATACTGTTTTAAATATTTTTCCAACGCGCATATCTATGTTTTAATTTGCATCCATGTTATGTACATCACATCTATTAGTATTTATTAAGGATCCCCTTTAGTAACTTGACAAGGCAGCAGCTACTCTTCCTGGGGTTTATTATGGATCCCCATTAGTTCCTGCCAAGGCAGCAGCTACTCTTCCTGGGGTTTATTATGGATCCCCATTAGTTCCTGCCAAGGCAGCGGCTACTCTTCCTGGGGTTTATTATGGATCCCCATTAGTTCCTGACAAGGCAGCAGCTACTCTTCCTGGGGTTTATTATGGATCCCCATTAGTTCCTACCAAGGCAGCAGCTACTCTTCCTGGAGTTTATTATGGATCCCCATTAGTTCCTGCCAAGGCAGCAGCTACTCTTCCTGGGGTGTATTATGGATCCCCATTAGTTCCTGCCAAGGCAGCAGCTACTCTTCCTGGAGTTTATTATGGATCCCCATTAGTTCCTGCCAAGGCAGCAGCTACTCTTCCTGGAGTTTATTATGGATCCCCATTAGTTCCTGCCAAGGCAGCAGCTACTCTTCCTGGGGTTTATTATGGATCCCCATTAGTTCCTGCCAAGGCAGCAGCTACTCTTCCTGGAGTTTATTATGGATCCCCGTTAGTTCCTGCCAAGGCAGCAGCTACTCTTCCTGGGGTTTATTATGGATCCCCGTTAGTTCCTGCCAAGGCAGCAGCTACTCGACCTGGGGTTTATTATGGATCCCCATTAGTTCCTGATAAGGCAGCAGCTACTCTTCCTGGGGTTTATTATGGATCCCCATTAGTTCCTGCCAAGGCAGCATCTACTCTTCCTGGGGTTTATTATGGATCCCCATTAGTTCCTGCCAAGGCAGCAGCTACTCTTCCTGGGGTTTATTATGGATCCCCATTAGTTCCTGTCAAGGCAGCATCTACTCTTCCTGGGGTTTATTATGGATCCCCATTAGTTCCTGCCAAGGCAGCAGCTACTCTTCCTGGAGTTTATTATGGATCCCCATTAGTTCCTGACAAGGCAGCAGCTACTCTTCCTGGGGTTTATTATGGATCCCCATTAGTTCCTGCCAAGGCAGCAGCTACTCTTCCTGGGGTTTATTATGGATCCCCATTAGTTCCTGTCAAGGCAGCATCTACTCTTCCTGGGGTTTATTATGGATCCCCATTAGTTCCTGTCAAGACAGCAGCTACTCTCCCTGGGGTTTAATATGGATCCCCATTAGTTCCTGACAAGGCAGCAGATACTCTTCCTGGGGTTTATTATGGATCCCCATTAGTTCCTGTCAAGACAGCAGCTACTCTCCCTGGGGTTTAATATGGATCCCCATTAGTTCCTGACAAGGCAGCAGCTACTCTTCCTGGGGTTTATTATGGATCCCCATTAGTTCCTACCAAGGCAGCAGCTACTCTTCCTGGGGTTTATTATGGATCCCCATTAGTTCCTGCCAAGGCAGCAGCTACTCTTCCTGGGGTTTAATATGGATCCACATTAGTTCCTGCCAAGGCAGCAGCTACTCTTCCTGGGGTTTATTATGGATCCCCATTAGTACCTGCCAAGACAGCAGCTACTCTTCCTGGGGTTTATTATGGATCCCCATTAGTTCCTGCCAAGGCAGCAGCTACTCTTCCTGGGGTTTATTATGGATCCCCATTAGTTCCTACCAAGGCAGCAGCTACTCTTCCTGGGGTTTATTATGGATCCCCATTAGTTCCTGCCAAGGCAGCAGCTACTCTTCCTGGGGTTTAATATGGATCCACATTAGTTCCTGCCAAGGCAGCAGCTACTCTTCCTGGGGTTTATTATGGATCCCCATTAGTACCTGCCAAGACAGCAGCTACTCTTCCTGGGGTTTATTATGGATCCCCATTAGTTCCTGCCAAGGCAGCAGCTACTCTTCCTGGGGTTTATTATGGATCCCCATTAGTTCCTGCCAAGGCAGCAGCTACTCTTCCTGGGGTTTAATATGGATCCCCATTAGTTCCTGCCAAGGCAGCAGCTACTCTTCCTGGGGTGTATTATGGATCCCCATTAGTTCCTGCCAAGGCTGCAGCTACTCTTCCTGGGGTTTAATATGGATCCACATTAGTTGATACAGATACTGATTACACTGATACCGATACTGATTACACCGATACTGATACCGATACTGATTACACTGATACGAATACTGATTACACTGATACTGATACTGATTACACTGATACCGATGCTGATAACACTGGTACTGATATTGATTACACTGATACTGATGCTGATAACACTGGTACTGATATTGATTACACTGATACTGATGCTGATAACACTGGTACTGATATTGATTACACTGATACTGATGCTGATAACACTGGTACTGATATTGATTACACTGATACTGATGCTGATAACACTGGTACTGATATTGATTACACTGATACTGATGCTGATAACACTGGTACTGATATTGATTACACTGATACTGATGATGATAACACTGGTACTGATATTGATTACACTGATACTGATGCTGATAACACTGGTACTGATATTGATTACACTGATACTGATGCTGATAACACTGGTACTGATATTGATTACACTGATACTGATGCTGATAACACTGGTACTGATATTGATTACACTGATACTGATGCTGATAACACTGATACTGATATTGAAGGCGTAAGATGCTTGAGTTGAGAGAGATACGGTATATCTCACCCAATGGTTGTCGAGATAGTGAAATACGGTATATCTCACTCAATGGTTGTCGAGATAGTGAGATACGGTATATCTCACCCAATGGTTGTCGAGATAGTGAGATACGGTATATCTCACCCAATGGTTGTCGAGATAGAGATATACGGTATATCTCACCCAATGGTTGTCGAGATAGAGATATACTGTATATCTCACCCAATGGTTGTCGAGATAGTGAGATACGGTATATCTCACCCAATGGTTGTCGAGATAGTGAGATACGGTATATCTCACTCAATGGTTGTCGAGATAGAGATATACGGTATATCTCACCCAATGGTTGTCGAGATAGAGATATACTGTATATCTCACCCAATGGTTGTCGAGATAGAGATATACGGTATATCTCACCCAATGGTTGTCGAGATAGTGAGATACGGTATATCTCACCCAATGGTTGTCGAGATAGAGATATACGGTATATCTCACCCAATGGTTGTCGAGATAGTGATATACGGTATATCTCACCCAATGGTTGTCGAGATAGAGCGATACATGTATATCAAAACTGAGGCTATTCTTCAGTGGGGCTGTGACAATAGAACGTGATAAGTGAGGACAATACCGTACTGAAGGATAACTGACAAACCTAGACCCCAACACCAAGGAGTGTCCAACACTGTCTCACTGACTCTACTCTCATTTATGTTTGTCTTGGCAACAGAATACATATTTGTTACGGATACATAACAAAACTGAAAGCACTGGGTGGCTGTCTATGGGAAAATATCTGATGTACAGCTCTCAAATATGTCTCCCTTCGAAAGAAAAACAAAGGTCCAATTGGGATTTGGAAAGTAAACTTACTTAATCCAATGAGGCCTATTGATCTGCAGTGAGGCATTTCATTACGACACTGTGACATTGGCACCTTGTTCTCAACTAGCTTACCTGGTTAAATAAAGGTGAAATAAAATAACATACAAAAACCTTGGCACCACTCTGAGCACTGATGGAAACGGCCAGCTTTCCCAGAACACGATGACACACTCTTGGCTTGAACTGAATCAACTAATGTGCCTCAACTCGTCTTGTCTGGGATGACAAACATCAGGTGATCACCAAGAAGAATGAGGGGGGATTGGTAAAATTAATCACAAGGACATGCACATTCTCAGCCTTGTGGATATTGTTTATACTGTACTTAACATATATTGTTTATTCTATACTTAATATATATTGTTTATACTGTACTTAACATATATTGTTTATACTGTACTTAACATATATTGTTTATACTGTAGTTAAGATATATTGTTTATACTGTACTTAACATATATTGTTTATACTGTACTTAACATATATTGTTTATACTGTACTTAAGATATATTGTTTATACTGTACTTAACATATATTGTTTATACTGTACTTAACATATATTGTTTATACTGTACTTAACATATATTGTTTATACTACTTAACATATATTGGCAGCGTGAATAAAGTAAAGAAAAAAGGTTGATTGACTTCCTACTATCAATAAAAACATTTTTTCGATAGCCTGAACATGTCCCAAACCTATATTTACAGATAACAATTTAATACAGGTAAATGCTTTGAAACTCATTAATTCTAAGCTATCAAGCCCCCTGAAAGCTGTCAGTCAGTTTGTGTTCTGTTGGTAGCTTTGAGCCACACCGAGCACCAATTCCACATTTATATCCATCATCCACATCAGGTATTGTGAAGATTATAGTTTGTCTGTTTTAAAATGTAAAAAATCAATACAGTACATGTACTCTAAGATGTTGTGGTCACATGTATGAAAGGAAAACATAATTTGTGGGGAGAGATATGGTTGGGTAGAAAGAGTTTTTGAAAACCACAAAGTGTCCTGAAAGCTGTCAGTCAGGTTCTGTAATGTTAGCATTCCTGAGCCCCACCCAGGCACCACTTCCACATCCTGGGACTAGCAGGGTTCATACCAATCTACAACTGGATATGTTTTTAGTGAGGACTTAAATAGTTCAAAAATAGTTCTACAAGCTAAGAATCCCCCAACTCAGCATGGCTGGAATTTTAAGAGACCTTTCTTACAAAATATATACACAATATCGACCACTATTCTTCTTTTACAAACTTTTTTTAGATACTGTTGTCTTTTCTGTGTGTGGTCATACTATATATACACTGACAGACAAGCACCAACAGGATTGTGTTTACCTTTTGCCCTGAGGCAGAATATGCTGCTGTCATAACATACAGGCTACTTCCGTATCTATGTAATTACACTGCTAAAACCTAAAGCAGGAACAAAATAGCATTTCATCGAGTCACCCAGGTCTCCCTGTACCTGAAACAGGCGAAACCATAACAGGTAATCACCTGAAATCAGGTTACACCTGTCCAGAACCAACTGTTCTAAAAGTGTGGATCCACTCTAAAATCAACAACAACAGGCTTAGTTCCACAACCAGCTGTAGCTTTGACAACAAACTATTTACTTATCTAGTTTTATGTTAGCTGGTTTACCACAAGCAGCTAGCGTAATAACCCTACACGACCGCAAACAAATCATCTTGAAACAAGCACCTTCCAAATCAAATCAAATGTTATTTGTCACATGCGCCGAATACAACAGGTGTAGTACAACAGGTGTACAGGTGTACAAAAAATGTAGTTTTAAGAAAATCCCTAAAAAAGAGATAAGAATAACAAATAATTAAAGAATAATATTTTATATTTTCACAGGTTGCTGTTTATTGTAATGAGTCTTGTCCTGGAGGCAGAACCGAACGAGTTCCCCTCAAGGCTTCCACATGCTTTGGTTTTGGACTCGGCTAGGCAGAACCGAACGAGTGTGCTCGCGTAATACCATAAAAGACCTTCGCTTGAAAAATGAGAAAACACGGCAATAGCATTGTTTGTCCACCTTGAGACGCCGTAGCCGGTATACATACACAGCCTCAAAAATAGTCTGAATTCATCTAAGATTTTAAAAAACAAATTATGACAGATTTCTTGAGTTGATGTTTTTGCCGAGGAGATCTTAGTCGCACAATTTTACATCTAAGATGTTTCGGTGACGTTTTTCTCAAGTGAAAAAAAATGTGCATTGAAAACTAGTCAACTCTCATTGAATGAGGTCCCGTGTGGCTCAGTTGGTAGAGCATGGCGCTTGCAACGCCAGGGTTGTGGGTTCATTCCCCACGGGGGGACCAGGATGAATATGTATGAACTTTCCAATTTGTAAGTCGCTCTGGATAAGAGCGTCTGCTAAATGACTTAAATGTAAATGTAATGAATGACAACGAACACTTAATTGAAGAATCCCTACTGTTGACCAATGACTGACAAATGGGGCGTAGTAGACTTCGTCTCCGAACTTCGGCTTGCCTCGAGAAATGTTTTTGTGTGCACGGGACATACAAAAAAACAGCCTTGACGAAGATCAAAACTTCACTAAATGCCGTCAAAATATATACACAAACGGTTTCGGATGGGAAGCATCTGGTCTATGCCTTTAGATAGACCAGCTGCAAAGTCAAAATTGTCTCTATTGTAAAAATGTATGAAAAGAAAAATTGTCCTATTTGGTATTCATTTAAGGTTCGGGTTCAGCACTCTGGGCTGTGGTCTCTGGGCTGTAGTGTCTGGGCTGTAGTCTCTGGGCTGTGGTCTCTAGGTTGTGGTCTCTGGGCTGTGGTCTCTGGGCTGTGTAGGTGACTACACTGTGTCTGTGGGTTGTAGATGACTACTATGTGTCTGTGGGTTGTAGGTGACTACACTGTGTCTGTGGGTTGTAGGTGACTACACTGTGTCTGTGGGTTATAGGTGACTACTATGTGTCTGTGGGTTGTAGGTGACTACACTGTGTCTGTGGGTTGTAGGTGACTACACTGTGTCTGTGGGTTGTAGGTGACTACTATGTGTCTGTGGGTTATAGGTGACTACTCTGTGTCTGTGGGTTGTAGGTGACTACACTGTGTCTGTGGGTTGTAGGTGACTACTATGTGTCTGTGGGTTATAGGTGACTACACTGTGTCTGTGGGTTGTAGATGACTACACTGTGTCTGTGGGTTGTAGGTGACTACTCTGTGTCTGTGGGATGTAGGTGACTACACTGTGTCTGTGGGTTGTAGGTGACTACTATGTGTCTGTGGGTTATAGGTGACTACTCTGTGTCTGTGGGTTATAGGTGACTACTCTGTGTCTGTGGGATGTAGGTGACTACTCTGTGTCTGTGGGTTGTATGTGACTACTCTGTGTCTGTGGGTTGTATGTGACTACTCTGTGTCTGTGGGTTGTATGTGACTACACTGTGTCTGTGGATTATAGATGACTACTCTGTGTCTGTGGGTTGTAGGTGACTACTATGTGTCTGTGGGGGAGCTGGTTGCTGTGTGACATGACACCCTTCCTCTGTCATGACCTCTCTAAACTGTAGCAATAAAAACTGATTTAAGAAATAGATAAGAGAGTCTGCTAAATCCTAATATGAACGACAGATTTTTACCGTGTCAGTTCGGGGATCTGATAGAGCAACCTTTCGGTTACTGGCCCAACGAGTCTGCACAGCTATGATCTGTTAGTCATAACATTGTAATGTCTGAACTAAGAAAGAGTCCCTCCCAGCACATAAATGATATCCACTAACTAACTGGTCTTTTAGCCAGGTGCAGGCCATCAGAGGTTGGTATTGGTTGAGGAGCCACAGACAGAGAACCAATCAGCATGCTTGTCAGTCAGTACTATAGAGTCAGCCCTGTCCTGTTGTCAGTCAGTGGTTCTGTAGTCTACCTGTTGTCAGTCAGTGGTTCTGTAGTCTATCTGTTGTCAGTCAGTGGTTCTGTAGTCTACCTGTTGTCAGTCAGTGGTTCTGTAGTCTATCTGTTGTCAGTCAGTGGTTCTGTAGTCTATCTGTTGTCAGTCAGTGGTTCTATAGTCTACCTGTTGTCAGTCAGTGGTTCTGTAGTCTACCTGTTGTCAGTCAGTGGTTCTATAGTCTATCTGTTGTCAGTCAGTGGTTCTGTAGTCTACCTGTTGTCAGTCAGTGGTTCTATAGTCTATCTGTTGTCAGTCAGTGGTTCTGTAGTCTACCTGTTGTCAGTCAGTGGTTCTATAGTCTACCTGTTGTCAGTCAGTGGTTCTATAGTCTACCTGTTGTCAGTCAGTGGTTCTATAGTCTACCTGTTGTCAGTCAGTGGTTCTATAGTCTACCTGTTGTCAGTCAGTGGTTCTATAGTCTACCTGTTGTCAGTCAGTGGTTCTATAGTCTATCTGTTGTCAGTCAGTGGTTCTATAGTCTACCTGTTGTCAGTCAGTGGTTCTATAGTCTATCTGTTGTCAGTCAGTGGTTCTGTAGTCTACCTGTTGTCAGTCAGTGGTTCTATAGTCTACCTGTTGTCAGTCAGTGGTTCTATAGTCTACCTGTTGTCAGTCAGTGGTTCTATAGTCTACCTGTTGTCAGTCAGTGGTTCTATAGTCTATCTGTTGTCAGTCAGTGGTTCTATAGTCTACCTGTTGTCAGTCAGTGGTTCTATAGTCTACCTGTTGTCAGTCAGTGGTTCTGTAGTCTATCTGTTGTCAGTCAGTGGTTCTATAGTCTACCTGTTGTCAGTCAGTGGTTCTATAGTCTACATGTTGTCAGTCAGTGGTTCTATAGTCTACCTGTTGTCAGTCAGTGGTTCTATAGTCTACCTGTTGTCAGTCAGTGGTTCTATAGTCTACCTGTTGTCAGTCAGTGGTTCTATAGTCTACCTGTTGTCAGTCAGTGGTTCTATAGTCTACCTGTTGTCAGTCAGTGGTTCTATAGTCTATCTGTTGTCAGTCAGTGGGTCTATAGTCTATCTGTTGTCAGTCAGTGGTTCTATAGTCTACCTGTTGTCAGTCAGTGGTTCTATAGTCTATCTGTTGTCAGTCAGTGGGTCTATAGTCTATCTGTTGTCAGTCAGTACTATAGAGTCAGCCCTGTCCTGTTGTCAGTCAGTGGTTCTGTAGTCTATCTGTTGTCAGTCAGTGGGTCTATAGTCTATCTGTTGTCAGTCAGTGGTTCTATAGTCTACCTGTTGTCAGTCAGTGGTTCTATAGTCTATCTGTTGTCAGTCAGTGGTTCTGTAGTCTATCTGTTGTCAGTCAGTGGTTCTATAGTCTACCTGTTGTCAGTCAGTGGTTCTATAGTCTACCTGTTGTCAGTCAGTGGTTCTATAGTCTACCTGTTGTCAGTCAGTGGTTCTATAGTCTACCTGTTGTCAGTCAGTGGTTCTATAGTCTACCTGTTGTCAGTCAGTGGTTCTATAGTCTATCTGTTGTCAGTCAGTGGTTCTATAGTCTACCTGTTGTCAGTCAGTGGTTCTATAGTCTATCTGTTGTCAGTCAGTGGTTCTATAGTCTACCTGTTGTCAGTCAGTGGTTCTATAGTCTATCTGTTGTCAGTCAGTGGTTCTATAGTCTATCTGTTGTCAGTCAGTGGTTCTATAGTCTACCTGTTGTCAGTCAGTGGTTCTATAGTCTACCTGTTGTCAGTCAGTGGTTCTATAGTCTACCTGTTGTCAGTCAGTGGTTCTATAGTCTACCTGTTGTCAGTCAGTGGTTCTATAGTCTATCTGTTGCCAGTCAGTGGTTCTATAGTCTATCTGTTGTCAGTCAGTTGTTATATAGTCTATCTGTTGTCAGTCAGTGGTTCTGTAGTCTACATGTTGTCAGTCAGTGGTTCTATAGTCTATCTGTTGTCAGTCAGTGGTTCTATAGTCTACCTGTTGTCAGTCAGTGGTTCTGTAGTCTACCTGTTGTCAGTCAGTGGTTCTGTAGTCTACCTGTTGTCAGTCAGTGGTTCTATAGTCTATCTGTTGTCAGTCAGTGGTTCTATAGTCTACCTGTTGTCAGTCAGTGGTTCTGTAGTCTACCTGTTGTCAGTCAGTGGTTCTGTAGTCTACCTGTTGTCAGTCAGTGGTTCTATAGTCTACCTGTTGTCAGTCAGTGGTTCTATAGTCTACCTGTTGTCAGTCAGTGGTTCTATAGTCTATCTGTTGTCAGTCAGTGGTTCTATAGTCTACCTGTTGTCAGTCAGTGGTTCTATAGTCTACCTGTTGTCAGTCAGTGGTTCTGTAGTCTACCTGTTGTCAGTCAGTGGTTCTATAGTCTACCTGTTGTCAGTCAGTGGTTCTATAGTCTATCTGTTGTCAGTCAGTGGTTCTATAGTCTATCTGTTGCCAGTCAGTGGTTCTATAGTCTATCTGTTGTCAGTCAGTGGTTATATAGTCTACCTGTTGTCAGTCAGTGGTTCTATAGTCTATCTGTTGTCAGTCAGTGGTTCTATAGTCTACCTGTTGTCAGTCAGTGGTTCTATAGTCTACCTGTTGCCAGTCAGTGGTTCTATAGTCTATCTGTTGTCAGTCAGTGGTTATATAGTCTACCTGTTGTCAGTCAGTGGTTCTATAGTCTACCTGTTGTCAGTCAGTGGTTCTGTAGTCTACCTGTTGTCAGTCAGTGGTTCTATAGTCTACCTGTTGCCAGTCAGTGGTTCTATAGTCTATCTGTTGTCAGTCAGTGGTTCTATAGTCTACCTGTTGTCAGTCAGTGGTTCTATAGTCTACCTGTTGCCAGTCAGTGGTTCTATAGTCTATCTGTTGTCAGTCAGTGGTTCTATAGTCTATCTGTTGTCAGTCAGTGGTTCTATAGTCTATCTGTTGTCAGTCAGTGGTTCTATAGTCTATCTGTTGTCAGTCAGTGGTTATATAGTCTACCTGTTGTCAGTCAGTGGTTCTATAGTCTATCTGTTGTCAGTCAGTGGTTCTATAGTCTATCTGTTGTCAGTCAGTGGTTCTATAGTCTATCTGTTGTCAGTCAGTGGTTATATAGTCTACCTGTTGTCAGTCAGTGGTTCTATAGTCTATCTGTTGTCAGTCAGTGGTTCTATAGTCTATCTGTTGTCAGTCAGTGGTTCTATAGTCTATAGGTTCCCTGGGAACCCCTAGGCGTTTAAGAGCCAGAAATGGTTAACCCTGCTATAGAGCCAGCCCTGTCTCATGTGATGGCCCTGGGCCAAGGCCTGCCCTACCCTGTTCTCTGTGCTGGCTGGCTCTGTGTGTGTGTGTGTGTGTGTGTGTCTGTGTGTGTGTGTGTGTGTGTGTGTGTGTGTGTGTGTGTGTGTGTGTGTGTGTGTGTGTGTGTGTGTGTCTGTGTCTGTGTCTGTGTGTGTGTGTGTGTGTGTGTGTGTGTGTGTGTGTGTGTGTGTGTGTGTGTGTGTGTGTGTGGGTGTGTGGAGCAGCCTGACAGAGGAAGGCCTTTCTAGCTGACGTTCTCGATTGCAAAATACCAAATAAATATTTAGCTTCAAACAGGCTCTTTCTCCCATCTGTGTCACAAACCATCCCAGTATGTGCATCTCTACCTCTTCTTTTCAAGAGCAACGTTAAGAAAAATATAGATTTTCTCTCTGTGGAGAAACAAGACACACACACAGACACACACACACACACACACACACACACACACACACACACACACACACACACACACACACACACACACACACACCTTTCTTTCGCACTATTGGTTAGAGCCTGTAAGTAAGCATTTCACTGTAAGGTCTACACCTGTTGTATTCGGCGCCCGTGACAAATAAACTTTAATTTGATTTGATTTGATCTAGACCAGGACTGTCTACTGTCTACAACACAAGTATCTAGCCCAGGACTGTCTACTGTCTACAACACAAGTATCTAGCCCAGGACTGTCTACTGCCAACAACACAAGTATCTAGCCCAGGACTGTCTACTGTCTACAACACAAGTATCTAGCCCAGGACTGTCTACTGTCTACAACACAAGTATCTAACCCAGGAGTGTCTACTGCCAACAACAGAAACTGAAGAACATGCCAAACATAGAGAATAACTAATATTATTTCTATGCCTAGATAATACATGTACGTTGTTTAAAAAGCACCCTTGTGAAAGTCTCAGTCAGAAATGAGAGAATAAACCCTGTATGGTGAACCATATGTGAACCAGAGGCTGAGAGTCTTCAGTTCAGAGGGGTGGTAGGTAGCCTAGTGGTTAGAGAGTTGGACTAGTAACCGCAAGGTTGCAAGATCGAATCCCAGAGCTGACAAGGTAAAACATATGTCGTTCTGCCCCTGAACAAGGCAGTTAACCCACTGTTCCTAGGTTGTCATTGAAATTACGTATTTGTTCTTAACTGACTTGCCTAGTTAAATAAAGGTTAATATTTTTTAAATTAAATAAATTGTTCACTGGAAGTGGGGTCCTGTGTACTCTGGGCATTACTGACTCAAATGTATGAAATAAGTGGAAAAGATTCATTCTTTTGACTGAAACGAGTGGAAAAGATTCATTCTTTTGACAAACGAGTCGAAAAGATTCATTCTTTTGACTGAAACGAGTCGAAAAGATTCATTCCTTTGACTGAAACGAGTCGAAAAGATTCATTCTTTTGACTGAAACGAGTGGAAAAGATTCATTCTTTTGACTGAAACGAGTCGAAAAGATTCATTCTTTTGACTGAAACGAGTCGAAAAGATTCATTCTTTTGACTGAAACGAGTGGAAAAGATTCATTCTTTTGACTGAAACGAGTCGAAAAGATTAATTCTTTTGACTGAAACGAGTCGAAAAGATTCATTCTTTTGACTGAAACGAGTCGAAAAGATTCATTCTTTTGACTGAAACGAGTCGAAAAGATCAGAGTCAGTAAAAAGAGTTGAACTTCCCAATTCACTTAAAAAGAAACCCGAAGAAGATAATGTCCCTATCCCTAAAGAACACCGACACACTCACGATACAAGTGTCACATACACAGAAATAGTTCCCGACTGCTCCTGGTGGATCCAATTACAGACACCTTCAAACAGTAAATTGCTCTTGCAAAGAGAGGCTGTTTGCCCTGTTGCCACATCTCTGTCCAAGGCTGATTGTGTAACAACGATACAGTGCACCATCTCCTATCTGTCCATGAGTATGTATATTCCAGGGTGTAGATAGACCCATTAGTTTGGCCCTCATAGAACCTAACCAGCATTTATGGTTCACGTGGAACGTGTAAAGTGTCTCTATGTCAGTATAAAGCTAGTCTCTATGTCAGTGTAGAGCTAGTCTCTATGTCAGTGTAGAGCTAGTCTCTATGTCAGTGTAAAGCTAGTATCTATGTCAGTCTCTATGTCAGTATAAAGCTAGTCTCTATGTCAGTGTAAAGCTAGTCTCTATGTCAGTGTAAAGCTAGTATCTATGTCAGTCTCTATGTCCGTGTAAAGCTAGTCTCTATGTCAGTGTAGAGCTAGTCTCTATGTCAGTCTCTATGTCCGTGTAAAGCTAGTCTCTATGTCAGTGTAAAGCTAGTATCTATGTCAGTCTCTATGTCCGTGTAAAGCTAGTCTCTATGTCAGTGTAGAGCTAGTCTCTATGTCAGTGTAAAGCTAGTATCTATGTCAGTGTAAAGCTAGTCTCTATGTCAGTGTAAAGCTAGTATCTATGTCAGTCTCTATGTCCGTGTAAAGTGTCTCTATGTCAGTCTCTATGTCTGTGTAAAGCTAGTCTCTATGTCAGTGTAAAGCTAGTCTCTATGTCAGTGTAAAGCTAGTCTCTATGTCAGTGTAAAGCTAGTATCTATGTCAGTCTCTATGTCCGTGTAAAGTGTCTCTATGTCAGTCTCTATGTCCGTGTAAAGCTAGTCTCTATGTCAGTGTAAAGCTAGTCTCTATGTCAGTGTAAAGTGTATCTATGTCAGTCTCTATGTCCGTGTAAAGCTAGTCTCTATGTCAGTGTAAAGTGTATCTATGTCAGTCTCTATGTCCGTGTAAAGCTAGTCTCTATGTCAGTGTAAAGTGTATCTATGTCAGTCTCTATGTCCGTGTAAAGCTAGTCTCTATGTCCGTGTAAAGCTAGTCTCTATGTCAGTGTAAAGTGTATCTATGTCAGTCTCTATGTCCGTGTAAAGCTAGTCTCTATGTCTGTGTAAAGCTAGTCTCTATGTCAGTGTAAAGTGTATCTATGTCAGTCTCTATGTCCGTGTAAAGCTAGTCTCTATGTCAGTGTAAAGTGTATCTATGTCAGTCTCTATGTCCGTGTAAAGCTAGTCTCTATGTCAGTGTAAAGTGTATCTATGTCAGTCTCTATGTCCGTGTAAAGCTAGTCTCTATGTCCGTGTAAAGCTAGTCTCTATTTAGTAACCTTGCACCACTAATCGTTCTTTCTATTACCATTCTCTCAGGTAGTTTTCAGTCTCCAGCATTTAAGAGATTATTAACTAATATGCGATTTAAAGGACCCTCCGGTTAACCCTGCCTTCTAGTTCATCTTTAACCCACACTGTAAATACCTGGATGGGTGTGGAACAGGGAGATCCCACCCATAGGCCCCAGCATAACCTGTAGTCTAACACTGCAGACACATCAGTTAGTTAGCTGTAACAGCTTTAAAAACAATACATCACAGGCTAAAACCACAGTACATTTTTGTCCTTCCAAGACTGATTTCTAAGAGGATATCGTTGTGTAATAACGTGTTTCCATCCTGTACCAGTCTCAGTAATTTAACCGATAACTCAATTACAAAGCCAGTATTTTACATTGATGTTTAGAACAAGATATTGGTTGAACTACAACTATTGATGCTGCTAGGAAAGTACACTCTTCAAAAAAGGGTTCTACAGCTGTCTCCGTACGAGCACCCTTAAAGGGTTCTACAGCTGTCTCCGTAGGAACCACCCTTAAAGGGTTCTACGGCTGTCTCCGTAGGAGCACCCTTAAAGGGTTCTACAGCTGTCTCCGTACGAGCACCCTTAAAGGGTTCTACAGCTGTCTCCGTAGGAGCACCCTTAAAGGGTTCTACGGCTGTCTCCGTAGGAGCACCCTTAAAGGGTTCTACGGCTGTCTCCGTAGGAACACCCTTAAAGGGTTCTACATGGAACCCAAAAAGGTTCTACCCGGAACCAAAAAAAGGGTACTTCAAAGTGTTATTCTATGGGGACAGTCGAACTCTTTCAGGTTCTAGATAGCACCTTTTTCCCCCCTAAGAGCGTAGTATGAAACACTCCAGTGATGGCAGGATTGTGTGATCAACAACACATTCCATTCCGTGTAGAAGATATGACATTAGTCCTCAACTAAATCCCAAGTTTCCTTCTCAGGCTTCTCACTAACACCACCAACAACAACAACAACAACACAAACACCAACATCAACAACACCACAAACAACAACAACAACAACACAAACAACACCAACAACACCACCGCAAACAACAACAACACCAACAACACCACCACAAACAACAACAACACCAACAACACCACCACAAACAACAACAACACCAACAACACCACCACAAACAACAACAACACCAACAACACCACCACAAACAACAACAACACAAACAACACCACCGCAAACAACAACAACACCAACAACACCACCGCAAACAACAACAACACCAACAACACCACCACAAACAACAACAACAACAACAACACCACCAACAACAACAACACAAACAACAACACCACCAACAACAACAACACAAACAACAACAACAACAACAACACAAACACCACCACCAACAACAACAGCAGCAACAGCAACAACAGCAGCAGCAACATAACATCTCACCTCTAAGAATGCTTCATAGACATACAGCCGGTCAGTTCTTCAGTGTTAACCTGTCACTATGAACATACCTAAGATATACCGCTGTCACTGTGACGTCTGGTTGGGTAGGGTTGGTTAGGGGAGGGTACACCCCACCCTGTAGGGGAGTGGACTGGAGTGCTCTGCTCTGTCTATGACTATGACTCATCTCTGTGGTATTTAGTTCTAGATATTCTTTCCCTTCATAGAGCACTACATTTGATCAGAGCTAATGGGCCCTGGTCTAAAGTAGTTCACTATATAGGGAATAGGGTGCACTTTCAGACCCTAGAGAGTGGCTCCTGAACCCTGACCCTACTCCCTGAGGCTCCTGAACCCTGGTGTTAGTATTACAGGTCCAGTAAAACACGGGGTACACGCTGGCCCTCAAGAGGACACGTCTGTCCCTCCAGTATTCCATGATTGTGACGGCATTGCGACTTAAAAAGTATCTCTGTCAAAGCGTAGTTGTTACATTTGAGTCATTTCAGCAGTCGCTCTTATCCAGAGCGTCTAGGGTTAAGTGGGGCGGCAGGGTAGCCTAATGGTTAGAGCGTTGGACTAGTAACCGAAAAGGTTGCAAGATCAAATCCCCGAGCTGACAAGGTACAAATCTGTCGTTCTGCCCCTGAACAAGGGGCACTGTTCCTAGGCCGTCATTGAAAATAAGAATTTGTTCTTAACTGACTTGCCTAGTTAAATAAATAAAAACAAGTGCCTTGCTCAAGGGCACGTCGACAGATTTTTCACCTAGTCGTCTCGGAGATTTGAACCAACGACCTTTTGGTTACTGGTCCAACGCTCCCTACTAGCTCTACTGAGAAAAAAACATGGCTTTCCTCTGGATGAACTATATGGAACCATGGTAACAGAGTTTAATGAAGCAATGAAGGCCTGGGAGATGACAACACGGAGAGGCATCGCTCAGGTTTATCATTAAACTGCTAGGGAACCACTCCCTCACACACAGCAGTGGACATCAGCCCCCTGATAAGATTAAACATTTCAAACGAATGACAGCGCACGCCACTCTCACTTCAAGACTATGGCTATCTATGTGCCGGTATGATAGCTAGAGAGGTAATCGTTTTTTACATTTTTATATAGTATCTTTGAGACTCAAAAAACATAGGTAATGACATAGTGTCAAACACAGTTCACATCTTAATAACAATCAGAGGGGAAATCCAATCCTCTTCACTGGATCCAATCCAAACATCCTTTTATGGGAAACCTGGTCTGTTATATGAAATCAGATGAAGGATTGGTGGTTGACTCCATTTAAAAAGCTGCTGCTAATAGTTTGGGACATTCTGTAGTGACTCTTCATAACAGGACAACTATTTCTCTTCATTAAAAGCCAAACAAACAAACAAACAAACAAACAAACAAACAAACAAAAGAAGGGTCAGAAATCAGAAGAGTCAAGAGTCCTCTAACAAGTGCAGACACATGATTACAAAGCTGAGAGCTCCACAGACAGTTTCATGTTCAGGAGTGTTGCTATTCTCTTGAAGTCTTTAAAGATCTAGATCCTGAGGAAAGATGACCTCGTTTAGTAAGACGGCATTGGATAGCACTCTCGAGGTACACAGAGAGACACATGGCGGAGTCTAGACTCTCTAGGTACACAGAGAGACACCTGGCAGAGTCTAGACTCTCTAGGTACACAGAGAGACACATGGCGGAGTCTAGACTCTCTAGGTACACAGAGAGACACATGGCAGAGTCTAGACTCTCTAGGTACACAGAGAGACACGTGGCAGAGTCTAGACTCTCTAGGTACACAGAGAGACACATGGTGGAGTCTAGACTCTCTAGGCACACAGAGAGACACATGGCAGAGTCCAGACTCTCTAGGTACACAGAGAGACACATGGCGGAGTCTAGACTCTCTAGGTACACAGAGAGACACATGGCAGAGTCTAGACTCTCTAGGTACACAGAGAGACACATGGCAGAGTCTAGACTCTCTAGACAGATCTAGTGCTTTTAGTAAGTGTAGACGACGCCAGGTCTCAGGTCTGTGCAGGGTTGGGCACTATCACCTCCTTCCTCTCGTCTTTCTCCCCCCGTCCTCCACTCCTCTACCCAAACTTCAACTCAGTAGAGCTGTCAGTGTTTCCCACCAACCTGCGGTTTCTCAGCGTGGACACTAGTATAACTGGAATACTCTTACTCAAACCAGCTTCATCCGTAATAAGCAATTGGTGACCATATTTTTTGGAGGGAACGATAACTTCTTTCAGATGCCAAATTGGTCCCTGAAGGAAGAACTGAAGAACACGACAAAAAAAACATCTGAAGGTAAAAATGTCAAGATGATGAAATACAGAAATAGACTCCAATAGAAGAAGATGATGAAATACAGAAATAGACTCCAATAGAAGAAGATGATGAAATACAGAAATAGACTCCAATAGAAGAAGATGATGAAATACAGAAATAGACTCCAATAGAAGAAGCATACGGCATTCACATTTCTCACACACCCACACAGAGCACACGTGTTTTGCTTGGAAATACTAGAGAGACGGTCGATGAGTTATCCATACCGTTATTACCACCCCTATCATTACCATCACATTGCAATGACCTCTGTGAAATTAGCAGAACCGGTTTTGAAGTGAGTTAAACCTACATACAGTACGTTCAAAGTATAACAGCGAAACTCAAACCCATCCACTTGTCATGGCCAGAAGCAAGAAAAGAAACCTAAGACAAGCAGTGTTAGAGATCTTTATTAAGGGCCCTATGTCCCTCCAGGAACCATGACGATTAAGGGCCCTATGTCCCTCCAGGAACCATGACGATTAAGGGCCCTATGTCCCTCCAGAAACCATGACGATTAAGGGCCCTATGTCCCTCCAGAAACCATGACGATTAAGGGCCCTATGTCCCTCCAGGAACCATGACGATTAAGGGCCCTATGTCCCTCCAGGAACCATGACGATTAAGGGCCCTATGTCCCTCCAGGAACCATGACGATTAAGGGCCCTATGTCCCTCCAGAAACCATGACGATTAAGGGCCCTATGTCCCCTCAGGAACCATGACGATTAAGGGCCCTATGTCCCCTCAGGAACCATGACGATTAAGGGCCCTATGTCCCTCCAGGAACCATGACGATTAAGTAAATAGGAAAATAAGTATGTCCAAAGTGAACAAGAAACAATATGAGGAAGGTGTGGTTCAAATTCATTCTCTACATACCAGCCCAGTCGACACCCTCCTTCTCTACATACCAGCCCAGTCGACACCCTCCTTCTCTACATACCAGCCCAGCAGACAACCTCCTTCTCTACATACCAGCCCAGTCGACACCCTCATTCTCTACATACCAGCCCAGCAGACAGAGAGAGACGTTTGATGAGTTGTCCGTACCGTTATTACCACCCCTATCATTACTATCACATTGCAATGACCTCTGTGAAATTAGCAGAACCGGTTCTGAAGTGAGTTAAACCTACATACAGTACGTTCAAAGTGTAACAGCGAAACTCAAACCCATCCACTTGTCATGGCCAGAAGCAAGAAAAGAAACCTAAGACAAGCAGTGTTAGAGATCTTTATTAAGGGCCCTATGTCCCTCCAGGAACCATGACGATTAAGGGCCCTATGTCCCTCCAGGAACCATGACGATTAAGGGCCCTATGTCCCTCCAGGAACCATGACGATTAACGGCCCTCCAGGAACCATGACGATTAAGGGCCCTATGTCCCTCCAGGAACCATGACGATTAAGGGCCCTATGTCCCTCCAGGAACCATGACGATTAAGGGCCCTATGTCCCTCCAGGAACCATGACGATTAAGGGCCCTATGTCCCTCCAGAAACCATGACGATTAAGGGCCCTATGTCCCTCCAGGAACCATGACGATTAAGGGCCCTATGTCCCTCCAGGAACCATGACGATTAAGGGCCCTATGTCCCTCCAGGAACCATGACGATTAAGGGCCCTATGTCCCCTCAGGAACCATGACGATTAAGGGCCCTATGTCCCTCCAGGAACCATGACGATTAAGGGCCCTATGTCCCTCCAGGAACCATGACGATTAAGGGCCCTATGTCCCTCCAGAAACCATGACGATTAGGTAAATAGGAAAATAAGTATGTTCAAAGTGAACAAGAAACAATATGAGGAAGGTGTGGTTCAAATTCATTCTCTACATACCAGCCCAGCAGACACCCTCCTTCTCTACATACCAGCCCAGCTGACACCCTCCTTCTCTACATACCAGCCCAGCAGACACCCTCCTTCTCTACATACCAGCCCAGCAGACACCCTTCTTCTCTACATACCAGCCCAGCTGACACCCTCCTTCTCTACATACCAGCCCAGCAGACACCCTCATTCTCTACAGACCAGCCCAGCTGACACCCTCCTTCTCTACAGACCAGCCCAGCAGACACCCTTCTTCTCTACATACCAGCCCAGCAGACACCCTCCTTCTCTACAGACCAGCCCAGCAGACACCCTCCTTCTCTACATACCAGCCCAGCAGACACCCTCATTCTCTACAGACCAGCCCAGCAGACACCCTCCTTCTCTACATACCAGCCCAGCAGACACCCTCCTTCTCTACAGACCAGCCCAGCATACACCCTCATTCTCTACATACCAGCCCAGCAGACACCCTCCTTCTCTACAGACCAGCCCAGCAGACACCCTCATTCTCTACATACCAGCCCAGCAGACACCCTCATTCTCTACATACCAGCCCAGCAGACACCCTCTTTCTCTACAGACCAGCCCAGCAGACACCCTCATTCTCTACATACCAGCCCAGCAGACACCCTCCTTCTCTACAGACCAGCCCAGCAGACACCCTCATTCTCTACAGACCAGCCCAGCAGACACCCTCATTCTCTACAGACCAGCCCAGCAGACACCCTCATTCTCTACAGACCAGCCCAGCAAACACCCTCCTTCTCTACAGACCAGCCCAGCAGACACCCTCCTTCTCTACATACCAGCCCAGCAGACACCCTCCTTCTCTACAGACCAGCCCAGCTGACACCCTCCTTCTCTACAGACCAGCCCAGCTGACACCCTCCTTCTCTACATACCAGCCCAGCAGACACCCTCCTTCTCTACATACCAGCCCAGCAGACACCCTCCTTCTCTACAGACCAGCCCAGCCGACACCCTCATTCTCTACAGACCAGCCCAGCTGACACCCTCCTTCTCTACAGAAACACAGAAACTGCCAAAAATCATTTTTATTCAATAAATTGTGTCCACCCGCACGAGGGTGAAAGTAGTGCACCATATAGGGAATAGGGTGGCATTTGGAACATATAATACATACACACCACTGTGACTGTTCACAGAAAGGACCAATTCCTCACTGAGTTGGTGATTGGCACACTGTGGATTCCATGCCAGTGATGCCACACTAGTTAGTTGGCATTGTGAACGGTTACCCGTGTGTTCCTTTGTGTCACCCGACACACAATGGCTGCTGGGATTTCTGGATGAAGAAACGGAGGAGGGTTTGAGGGGTGAGCTGAACCAATTGAATTTGTAGAAGAAGACGACATCAGCTGTCACGGTACAACACACCTGTGCTACTTCCACCAAGTCTACTTTACTGTCACTGTACACTTAAAACCACAGGAGGTTGGTGAGACTTTAATTAGGGGAGGACGGGCTCGTGGTAACGGCTGGAGCGGAATCGGTGGAAAGGTATCAAATACATCAAACACGGTTGGTTTCCATGGTTTCGTTATTATGATCCGTCCTCCCGTTCAGCAGCCTCCACTGACTTAAACATGGAAATCCTCTGAACAAAGGTGATATTTATGTTTGGCGGGTTTTATTCCTCAAAATGTTTACAACAGTGCACTTCGTGTAAAAGAATAGACACCATTGACTGACGTGAGAACAAAAGGATCCTCTGAGAACCAGCCCTTGTTACCCCAGGTGTTCCGTTTTGACAAACACAACGTTTTTAGGTTAATTATGCGAGTCCTACCAGCTGTCAGTCTCACGTCAGAATCACATGTTTATCCATGTTTCTCAAACGTTAAAATTTCAGAGTTTTTCCAAACGTCAAATGTTGAAGTGTTTAAGTTAGAATTCAGGCATTAAATCCAAATTCTTAAGGTTAGACATTAACTCTGAATGGTTGCGGTAAGGGTTAAGGTTAGACATTAACTCTGAATGGTTGCGGTAAGGGTTAAGGTTAGTCATTAACTCTGAATGGTTAAGGTAAGGGTTAAGGTTAGTCATTAACTCTAACTGGTTAAGGTAAGGGTTAAGGTTAGTCATTAACTCTAACTGGTTAAGGTAAAGGCTAAGGTTAGTCATTAACTCTAACTGGTTAAGGTAAGGGTTAAGGTTAGTCATTAACTCTAACTGGTTAAGGTAAGGGTTAAGGTTAGTCATTAACTCTAACTGGTTAAGGTAAGGGTTAAGGTTAGTCATTAACTCTGAATGGTTAAGGTTAGGGCTAAGGTTAGACATTAACTCTGAATGGTTAAGGTAAGGGTTAAGGTTAGACATTAACTCTGAATGGTTAAGGTTAGGGCTAAGGTTAGACATTAACTCTGAATGGTTAAGGTAAGGGTTATGGTTAGACATTAACTCTTAATGGTTAAGGTAAGGGCTAAGGTTAGACATTAACTCTGAATGGTTAAGGTAAGGGTTAAGGTTTGGGATTTGGCTTAAAACAAAAAAAACGACCTTTGGACGACCTTTGGAATCAGCAGCAGATGCTTATGCCCATCCACTATCCCTGTCCACAGTGCCCTAGCATCACAATGCCCTAGCACCACAGTGCCCTAGCACCACAGTGCCCTAGCATCACAGTGCCCTAGCACCACAATGCCCTAGCACCACACGGCCCTAGCACCACAGTGCCCTAGCACCACAGTGCCCTAGCATCACAGTGCCCTAGCACCACAGTGCCCTAGCACCACAGTGCCCTAGCACCACAGTGCCCTAGCACCACAGTGCCTTAGCACCACAGTGCCCTAGCATCACAGTGCCCTAGCATCACAGTGCCCTAGCACCACAGTGCCCTAGCACCACAGTGCCTTAGCACCACAGTGCCCTAGCATCACAGTGCCCTAGCATCACAATGCCCTAGCATCACAGTGCCCTAGCATCACAATGCCCTAGCATCACAGTGCCCTAGCATCACAGTGCCCTAGCACCACAGTGCCCTAGCATCACAGTGCCCTAGCATCACAATGCCCTAGCATCACAGTGCCCTAGCACCACAGTGCCCTAGCATCACAGTGCCCTAGCATCACAATGCCCTAGCATCACAGTGCCCTAGCACCACAGTGCCCTAGCATCACAGTGCCCTAGCACCACAGTGCCCTAGCACCACAGTGCCCTAGCATCACAGTGCCCTAGCACCACAGTGCCCTAGCATCACAGTGCCCTAGCATCACAATGCCCTAGCATCACAGTGCCCTAGCATCACAGTGCCCTAGCACCACAGTGCCTTAGCACCACAGTGCCCTAGCATCACAATGCCCTAGCATCACAATACCCTAGCACCACAATGCACTAGCACCACAATGCCCTAGCACCACAGTGCCCTAGCACCACAGTGCCCTAGCACCACAGTGCCCTAGCATCACAATACCCTAGCACCACAATACCCTAGCACCACAGTGCCCTAGCACCACAGTGCCCTAGCACCACAATGCCCTAGCATCACAATGCCCTAGCACCACAGTGCCCTAGCACCACAGTGCCCTAGCACCACAGTGCCCTAGCAAAACCCCAAACCTACATGAAGGTAACAACACTCAACGTTGCCCCTAGTGGCCAGTTTCCACATAATTTCCTGACTTCCTCCGACATGGATGGACATTGAATACTGACTTCTGTCACGTGTGGCCTGGCTGGGGAGTCAACACAACACTACCTCCCAGGTGATGACGTGATCATGGAGCAAGTTTCTCTCTCTCTCGCTCTCCCTTCTCTCTCTTTCTCTCTCTCCCCCTCTCTTTCTCCTCCCCCCTTCTCTCTTCTCTCTCTTTCTCTCTCTCCCCCTCTCTTTCTCCTCCCCCCTTCTCTCTCTCTCTCTCTCTCTCGTCGTGGGACTGTTTGTGTTTGCATAGTGCGAAGAGTTGAATCATCTAAACCTTGATAAATCACATAAATCTGATCACATAAATCTGATCTATGGTAATGTAGGTAGGTATGGGGAGGAGGGGGGAGTGTTAGCTATATGAAAACTAAACACACAGGTTTAGATGGCAGGGTGGGCTGCTGTGTGAATGGAATGGACCCGGATTATGGTCCTACTAATCAATCTTACTCAATAACAGGGTTTATGAATGGACCCGGATTATGGTCCTACTAATCAATCTTACTCAATAACAGGGTTTATGAATGGACCCGGATTATGGTCCTACTAATCAATCTTACTCAATAACAGGGTTTATGAATGGACCCGGATTATGGTCCTACTAATCAATCTTACTCAATAACAGGGTTTATGAATGGACCAGGATTATGATCCTACTAATCTGTTTTACTCATTAACAGGGTTTATGAATGGACCACAAACGAGTCATCCTTTTGTATTTTCACTTTTTCAGGAATCAACACAGCCTTAACAAATTATTCTCACTATACACTGTATCTCACCATTACTATACTCTGTATCTCACCATTACCATACTCTGTATCTCACTATACTCTGTATCTCACCATTACCATACTCTGTATCTCACCATTACCATAGCGCTGTATCTCACCATTACTATACTCTGTATCTCACCATTACCATACACTGTATCTCACCATTACTATACTCTGTATCTCACCATTACCATACACTGTATCTCACCATTACTATACTCTGTATCTCACCATTACCATACACTGTATCTCACCATTACCATACACTGTATCTCACTATACTCTGTATCTCACCATTACCATACACTGTATCTCACCATTACCATACGCTGTATCTCACTATACTCTGTATCTCACTATACTCTGTATCTCACTATTACCATACACTGTATCTCCCCATTACCATACGCTGTATCTCACCATTACCATACGCTGTATCTCCCCATTACCATACACTGTATCTCACCATTACCATACGCTGTATCTCACCATTACCATACGCTGTATCTCACCATTACCATACGCTGTATCTCCCCATTACCATACGCTGTATCTCACCATTACCATACACTGTATCTCCCCATTACCATACGCTGTATCTCACCATTACCATACGCTGTATCTCCCCATTACCATACACTGTATCTCACCATTACCATACGCTGTATCTCCCCATTACCGTTCGCTGTATCTCACCATTACCATACGCTGTATCTCCCCATTACCGTTCGCTGTATCTCCCCATTACCATACACTGTATCTCACCATTACCATACGCTGTATCTCCCCATTACCATACGCTGTATCTCCCCATTACCATACGCTGTATCTCACCATTACCATACGCTGTATCTCACCATTACCATACGTTGTATCTCACCATTACCATACGCTGTATCTCACCATTACCATACACTGTATCTCACCATTACCATACGCTGTATCTCACCATTACCATACACTGTATCTCACCATTACCATAAACTGTATCTCCCCATTACCATACGCTGTATCTCACCATTACCATACACTGTATCTCACCATTACCATACACTGTATCTCCCCATTACCATACGCTGTATCTCCCCATTACCATACGCTGTATCTCACCATTACCATACACTGTATCTCCCCATTACCATACGCTGTATCTCACCATTACCATACGCTGTATCTCCCCATTACCATACACTGTATCTCACCATTACCATACGCTGTATCTCACCATTACCATACGCTGTATCTCACCATTACCATACACTGTATCTCCCCATTACCATACGCTGTATCTCACCATTACCATACACTGTATCTCCCCATTACCATACGCTGTATCTCACCATTACCATACGCTGTATCTCCCCATTACCATACACTGTATCTCACCATTACCATACGCTGTATCTCACCATTACCATACGCTGTATCTCACCATTACCATACACTGTATCTCCCCATTACCATACGCTGTATCTCACCATTACCATACGCTGTATCTCCCCATTACCATACGCTGTATCTCACCATTACCATACACTGTATCTCCCCATTACCATACGCTGTATCTCACCATTACCATACACTGTATCTCCCCATTACCATACACTGTATCTCACCATTACCATACGCTGTATCTCACCATTACCATACGCTGTATCTCACCATTACCATACACTGTATCTCCCCATTACCATACGCTGTATCTCACCATTACCATACGCTGTATCTCCCCATTACCATACGCTGTATCTCACCATTACCATACGCTGTATCTCCCCATTACCATACGCTGTATCTCACCATTACCATACGCTGTATCTCCCCATTACCATACACTGTATCTCACCATTACCATACGCTGTATCTCCCCATTACCATACACTGTATCTCACCATTACCATACGCTGTATCTCACCATTACCATACGCTGTATCTCACCATTACCATACGCTGTATCTCACCATTACCATACGCTGTATCTCACCATTACCATACGCTGTATCTCACCATTACCATACACTGTATCTCACCATTACCATACGCTGTATCTCACCATTACCATACGCTGTATCTCACCATTACCATACGCTGTATCTCCCCATTACCATACACTGTATCTCACCATTACCATACGCTGTATCTCACCATTACCATACGCTGTATCTCACCATTACCATAGCGCTGTATCTCCCCATTACCATACGCTGTATCTCCCCATTACCATACGCTGTATCTCCCCATTAGCTCTGAAAACAACATCATGGTGTTTTGGATTACCAGGTTGTCCTGAAACACTGTTACAGCCACTATATCTCTAAGTTGTTACTGCGTGACCTGTACAGACCTACGCCTTGTCTGTAGCCTGCTCAATGTACTCCAACATACCTTTACTGACACAGACTGAAGGTATGCATTTTACAACCATTAATTCACTTCTCAACTAAACAACAATGACCAAGGGACCACTCCCTTCCAACTGGTACAGTGGGGCAGAAAAGTATTTAGTCAGCCACCAATTGTGCAAGTTCTCCCACTTAAAAAGATGAGAGAGGCCTGTAATTTTCATCATAGGTACACTTCAACTATGACAGACAAAATGAGGGGAAAAAATCCAGAAAATCACATTGTAGGATTTTTAATGAATTTATTTGCAAATTATGGTGGAAAATAAGTATTTGTTCAATAACAAAAGTTTATCTCAATACTTTGTTATATACCCTTTGTTGGCAATGACAGAGGTGAAACGTTTTCTGTAAGTCTTCACAAGGTTTTCACACACTGTTGCTGGTATTTTGGCCCATTCCCCCATGCAGATCTCCTCTAGAGCAGTGATGTTTTGGGGCTGTTGCTGGGCAACACGGACTTTCAACTCCCTCCAAAGATTTTCTATGGGGTTGAGATCTGGAGACTGGCTAGGCCACTCCAGGACCTTGAAATGCTTCTTACGAAGCCACTCCTTCGTTGCCCGGGTGGTGTGTTTGGGATCATTGTCATGCTGAAAGACCCAGCCACGTTTCATCTTCAATGCCCTTGCTGATGGAAGGAGGTTTTCACTCAAAATCTCACGATACATGGCCCCATTCATTCTTTCCTTTACACGGATCAGTCGTCCTGGTCCCTTTGCAGAAAAACAGCCCCAAAGCATGATGTTTCCACCCCCATGCTTCACAGTAGGTATGGTGTTCTTTGGATGCAACTCAGCATTCTTTGTCCTCCAAACACGACGAGTTGAGTTTTTACCAAAAAGTTATATTTTGGTTTCATCTGACCATATGACATTCTCCCAATCTTCTTCTGGATCATCCAAATGCTCTCTAGCAAACTTCAGACGGGCCTGGACATGTACTGGCTTAAGCAGGGGGACACGTCTGGCACTGCAGGATTTGAGTCCCTGGCGGCGTAGTGTGTTACTGATGGTAGGCTTTGTTACTTTGGTCCCAGCTCTCTGCAGGTCATTCACTAGGTCCCCCCGTGTGGTTCTGGGATTTTTGCTCACCGTTCTTGTGATCATTTTGACCCCACGGGGTGAGATCTTGCGTGGAGCCCCAGATCGAGGGAGATTATCAGTGGTCTTGTATATCTTCCATTTCCTAATAATTGCTCCCACAGTTGATTTCTTCAAACCAAGCTGCTTACCTATTCCAGATTCAGTCTTCCCAGCCTGGTGCATGTCTACAATTTTGTTTCTGGTGTCCTTTGACAGCTCTTTGTTCTTGGCCATAGTGGAGTTTGGAGTGTGACTGTTTGAGGTTGTGGACAGGTGTCTTTTATACTGATAACAAGTTCAAACAGGTGCCATTAATACAGGTAACGAGTGGAGGACAGAGGAGCCTCTTAAAGAAGAAGTTACAGGTCTGTGAGAGCCAGAAATCTTGCTTGTTTGTAGGTGACCAAATACTTATTTTCCACCATAATTTGCAAATAAATTCATTAAAAATCCTACAATGTGATTTTCTGGATTTTTTTCTTCTCATTTTGTCTGTCATAGTTGAAGTGTACCTATGATGAAAATTACAGGCCTCTCTCATCTTTTTAAGTGGGAGAACTTGCACAATAGGTGGCTGACTAAATACTTTTTTGCCCCACTGTACATGTTAACAACATTTCAAGGAATGCGTGAGGGACACACTGGTAGAGCAACACGTTCAGCAGTAGGAGCTCTCTGAGAAACAAGTCCTATTCAAGTTCTACTGGTCTGTCTACTTCCTGCCTTCCTAGTGTGACAGAAAATAATGCAACAAATTAAATCATTAGGACAGACAGAGACAGACAGACAGACAGACAGACAGACAGACAGACAGACAGACAGACAGACAGACAGACAGACAGACAGACAGACAGACAGACAGACAGACAGACATAGAGAGAGACAGACATAGAGAGAGACAGACAGACATAGAGACAGACATAGAGACAGACAGACAGACAGACAGACAGACAGACAGACAGACAGACAGACAGACAGACAGACAGACAGACAGACAGACAGACAGACAGACAGACAGACGGAAGGCTGGCAGCTTCCACCCAGAACCTACTGCATGCCTTTCACTGTCTGTTACAATACAGAGAAGACACTACTGCATGTATTTCACTGTCTGTTACAATACAGAGAAGACACTACTGCATGCCTTTCACTGTCTGTTACAATACAGAGAAGTATCCAATATGAACAACTGCCTCTCTTTGAAGGGTAACATCTCCAGGCCTACTGTACTATGTATGAAACACTGTAGGGATGACATGCAGGTAGACTAGTGGTTAGAGCGTTGGGCCAGTAACCAGCAGGTAGCCTAGAGGTTAGAGCGTTGGGCCAGTAACCAGCAGGTAGACTAGTGGTTAGAGCGTTGGACTAGTAACCAGCAGGTAGCCTAGTGGTTAGAGCGTTGGGCCAGTAACCAGCAGGTAGACTAGTGGTTAGAGCGTTGGGCCAGTAACCAGCAGGCAGCCTAGTGGTTAGAGCGTTGGACTAGTAACCAGCAGGTAGCCTAGTGGTTAGAGCGTTGGACTAGTAACCAGCAGGTAGCCTAGTGGTTAGAGCGTTGGACTAGTAACCAGCAGGTAGCCTAGTGGTTAGAGCGTTGGACTAGTAACCAGCAGGTAGACTAGTGGTTAGAGCGTTGGGCCAGTAACCAGCAGGTAGACTAGTGGTTAGAGCGTTGGGCCAGTAACCAGCAGGTAGCCTAGTGGTTAGAGCGTTGGGCCAGTAACCAGCAGGTAGACTAGTGGTTAGAGCGTTGGGCCAGTAACCAGCAGGTAGCCTAGTGGTTAGAGCGTTGGGCCAGTAACCAGCAGGTAGCCTAGTGGTTAGAGCGTTGGACTAGTAACCAGCAGGTAGCCTAGTGGTTAGAGCGTTGGGCCAGTAACCAGCAGGTAGCCTAGTGGTCAGAGCGTTGGACCAGTAACCAGCAGGTAGACTAGTGGTTAAAGAGTTGGGCCAGTAACCAGCAGGTAGCATAGTGGTTAGAGCGTTGGGCCAGTAACCAGCAGGTAGCCTAGTGGTTAGAGCGTTGGGCCAGTAACCAGCAGGTAGACTAGTGGTTAGAGTGTTGGGCCAGTAACCAGCAGATAGCCTAGTGGTTAGAACGTTGGGCCAGTAACCATCAGATAGCCTAGTGGTTAGAGCGTTGGACTAGTAACCAGCAGGTAGACTAGTGGTTAGAGCGTTGGGCCAGTAACCAGCAGGTAGCCTAGTGGTCAGAGCGTTGGACCAGTAACCAGCAGGTAGACTAGTGGTTAAAGAGTTGGGCCAGTAACCAGCAGGTAGCCTAGTGGTTAGAGCGTTGGGCCAGTAACCAGCAGGTAGCCTAGTGGTTAGAGCGTTGGACTAGTAACCAGCAGGTAGCCTAGTGGTTAGAGCGTTGGGCCAGTAACCAGCAGGTAGCCTAGTGGCTAGAGCGTTGGGCCAGTAACCAGCAGGTAGCCTAGTGGTTAGAGCGTTGGACTAGTAACCAGCAGGTAGCCTAGTGGTTAGAGCGTTGGGCCAGTAACCAGCAGGTAGCCTAGTGGTTAGAGCGTTGGGCCAGTAACCAGCAGGTAGACTAGTGGTTAGAGCGTTGGGCCAGTAACCAGCAGGTAGCCTAGTGGTTAGAGCGTTGGACTAGTAACCAGCAGGTAGCCTAGTGGTTAGAGCGTTGGGCCAGTAACCAGCAGGTAGCCTAGTGGTTAGAGCGTTGGGCCAGTAACCAGCAGGTAGACTAGTGGTTAGAGCGTTGGGCCAGTAACCAGCAGGTAGCCTAGTGGTTAAAGAGTTGGGCCAGTAACCAGCAGGTAGCCTAGTGGTTAAAGAGTTGGGCCAGTAACCAGCAGGTAGCCTAGTGGTGAGAGCGTTGGGCCAGTAACCAGCAGGTAGCCTAGTGGTTAAAGAGTTGGGCCAGTAACCAGCAGGTAGCCTAGTGGTGAGAGCGTTGGGCCAGTAACCAGCAGGTGTTAACCAATCAGCACTATGTTGTCCAAGCAGCACTGTGTTAACCAAGCAGCACTGTGTTAACCAATCAGCACTGTGTTGGCCAAGCAGCACTGTGTTAACCAATCAGCACTGTGTTGGCCAATCAGCACTGTGTTGGCCAAGCAGCACTGTGTTGGCCAAGCAGCACTGTGTTAACCAAGCAGCACTGTGTTAACCAATCAGCACTGTGTTGGCCAAGCAGCACTGTGTTAACCAATCAGCACTGTGTTGGCCAAGCAGCACTGTGTTAGCCAACCAGCACTGTGTTAACCAAGCAGCACTGTGTTAACCAATCAGCACTGTGTTAACCAATCAGCACTGTGTTAGCCAAGCAGCACTGTGTTAACCAAGCAGCACTGTGTTAACCAATCAGCACTGTGTTAACCAATCAGCACTGTGTTAGCCAACCAGCACTGTGTTAACCAACCAGCACTGTGTTAACCAATCAGCACTGTGTTAGCCAAGCAGCACTGTGTTAACCAAGCAGCACTGTGTTAACCAATCAGCACTGTGTTAACCAATCAGCACTGTGTTAGCCAAGCAGCACTGTGTTAACCAAGCAGCACTGTGTTAACCAATCAGCACTGTGTTAACCAATCAGCACTGTGTTAGCCAACCAGCACTGTGTTAACCAACCAGCACTGTGTTAACCAATCAGCACTGTGTTAGCCAAGCAGCACTGTGTTAACCAAGCAGCACTGTGTTAACCAACCAGCACTGTGTTAACCAAGCAGCACTGTGTTAACCAAGCAGCACTGTATTAGCCAAGCAGCACTGTTAGCCAATCAGCACTGTGTTAGCCAATCAGCACTGTGTTAACCAATCAGCACTGTGTTAACCAAGCAGCACTGTGTTAACCAAGCAGCACTGTGTTAACCAACCAGCACTGTGTTAACCAAGCAGCACTGTGTTAACCAACCAGCACTGTGTTAGCCAAGCAGCACTGTGTTAACCAAGCAGCACTGTGTTAACCAACCAGCACTGTGTTAACCAATCAGCACTGTGTTAGCCAAGCAGCACTGTGTTAACCAATCAGCACTGTGTTAGCCAAGCAGCACTGTGTTAACCAACCAGCACTGTGTTAACCAAGCAGCACTGTGTTAACCAAGCAGCACTGTGTTAACCAACCAGCACTGTGTTAACCAATCAGCACTGTGTTAGCCAAGCAGCACTGTGTTAACCAATCAGCACTGTGTTAGCCAAGCAGCACTGTGTTAACCAATCAGCACTGTGTTAACCAAGCAGCACTGTGTTAACCAATCAGCACTGTGTTAGCCAAGCAGCACTGTGTTAACCAATCAGCACTGTGTTAACCAAGCAGCACTGTGTTAGCCAAGCAGCACTGTGTTAGCCAATCAGCACTGTGTTAGCCAAGCAGCACTGTGTTAACCAATCAGCACTGTGTTAACCAACCAGCACTGTGTTAGCCAAGCAGCACTGTTAGCCAAGCAGCACTGTGTTAACCAATCAGCACTGTGTTAACCAATCAGCACTGTGTTAAACAAGCAGCACTGTGTTAGCCAATCAGCACTGTGTTAACCAACCAGCACTGTGTTAACCAATCAGCACTGTGTTAGCCAAGCAGCACTGTTAGCCAAGCAGCAGGAGCCAAGCAGTGCCTTTAAATGTGTTTTCGATGATCTTTATTTTAGCTAGTCTATTAGTCAAGTCATTGTGTTATCACTGAGTGCAGAGTACAAGCTATCTAAGAACAAACATGATATCATGAACATATTGTAACGACCCTGGGTTTATAAGGGCGGATATCGACTCTGTCGTTCCAGCATGCTTTTGGAGCATGTCGATAGCGCGCTGGATTTCGGGCTAGAAGGTCGAGGGTTCGAGACCTGCTCCCTGCCTGTTTCATTACAATAATAATACCCAGGAGCCAAAGAAAGACCTTCAACACAACATGATAGGCTAAGGTTAATTATATAACGCTTAAGGCTATACTTATTAAATAAATGAGTTATTGTCGGAGGCTGGCGCCAAGGTAAAAGTCGTTATTGTACATTTCAGAGGTCTGGAATGTCAACACTTCAGTTCTTGTTATAAGCGGGTAAAATCATATTCATATAACATATTTGTAATAACACCACGTTGCATGCGACAGTATACTTTTTTTAGTTCTTTATCGGTTTAAATAATAGCAGCCCACTGCGGACAGAAGAACGGGTTCGTGACATACCTTTTCGTTTACGGTGACAGCGCGCGCGCTCAAGTTGAGAAGGTAACTGGAATCGTCGCGGTGCTTCGGGATCAGTTTGACTTGTGGGTGTTACCGGCAGGAACGGTGCAAGAGGACGAAGGCGTTCTCTGACACACCTGACGCACACGGGAGAAAACACACCTGACGCACACGGGAGAAAATAGACTGTTATTCTTCATATGGAACTTGTCATAATGTGGCGTGTACAGTAGGTTTAGGCTAGGTGACGTTTGTCTCAAGCATGTCGACATAAAAAATGATTCGGCATCCCACTGAATTCCCCTTGAGGTATTTGGGGAAGTTGCTGTGCCCTTCTCAAGGCCTCCCTCCCACAGAAAAAAAAAGTTGTTTCTCATAACCATGTTTGGAAATCTGTCTAGTCTAACATAATTTAGCTATTCCAGGAATGCAAGTATTACTGATGTACCGATTTACTAGAATCTTAGTTTTTTTTAAATGTTGATTTAAATTCACAGGATTCTCCAATAGTACATTATAAGGAATACATATGCAGTGGAGTAAAGTAATTAAGTAAAAATACTTTAAAGTACTACTTAAGATGTATCTCTACAATTTATATTTTTTGAAAACTTTTACTTTTACTTCACTACATTACTAAATAAAAGTATGTACTTTTTACTCCATACCTTTTCCCTGACACACAAAATGTTTTATGCTTAGCAGGACAGGACCATTGTCCAATTCACGCACTTATCAAGAGAACATTCCTGGTCATCCCTACTGCCGCTGATCTGGCGGACTCACGAAATACAAAATGCTTCGTTTGTAAATTATGTCTGAGTGTTGGAGTGTACCGCTGCCTATCCGTAAATTAAAAATATTAGTTTCATAGAAGCAATTTGAAACCATTTATACGTGTACTTTTACTTTTCATATATAAGTATATTTTAGCAATTAGATTTACTTTTAATACTTAAGTATATTTCAAACCAAATACTTTAGACTTAGACTTTTACTCAAGTAGTATTTTACCGGGTGACTTTCACTTTTAATTGAGTCATTTTCTATTAAGGTATCTTTACTTTTACTCAAGTATGACAATTGGGTACTTTTTCCACCACTGTACATATGTTATTTTAACATTGTCTATTGTATTCTATTAGCAATAAATCTATTAGCAATAAATTAATTCTACTACAGATCTCCCTGTATATCTCCCATATCTCCCCGTAGACAGCAGCTATTGGTCCTTCTACTACATATCTCCCCGTAGACAGCAGCTATTGGTCCTTCTACTATATATCTCCCCGTAGACAGCAGCTATTGGTCCTTCTACTACATATCTCCCTGTAGACAGCAGCTATTGGTCCTTCTACTACAGATCTCCCTGTAGACAGCAGCTATTGGTCCTTCTACTACATATCTCCCTGTAGACAGCAGCTATTGGTCCTTCTACTACAGATCTCCCTGTAGACAGCAGCTATTGGTCCTTCTACTACAGATCTCCCTTTAGACAGCAGCTATTGGTCCTTCTACTACAGATCTCCCTGTAGACAGCAGCTATTGGTCCTTCTACTACAGATCTCCCTTTAGACAGCAGCTATTGGTCCTTCTACTACATATATCCCTGTAGACAGCAGCTATTGGTCCTTCTACTACAGATCTCCCTTTAGACAGCGGCTATTGGTCCTTCTACTACAGATCTCCATGTAGACAGCAGCTATTGGTCCTTCTACTACAGATCTCCCTGTAGACAGCAATGATTGGGCCTTCTAGTCAGCGTTGTAGCTATGACTCAGTGGTTGAGCCATCTAGACATGTGGTATGTCTCATCTGGCTAAACATAAAGCTAGAAGACAGGCTGGAGCATGCAGCCAAGGAGATCCGGGTTGTCCCTTTGTCATTCACAACACTAAGGTTCATATATAGGATTAAGGTTGAGGGAAGGGCCTGGGTGGCCAAGCAGCATTATTACACTGTTATGGCATCTCACTGAGGAGGTGTGAATGTGCGTGTGTATGTGTATCAAAGCATGCCAGAGATAGGAGTGCCACCTGATAATACCTATAGTCAACCTACTGTTGGGATGGGGAAAGGGGGGATATCTAGTTAGTTGTACAACTGAATGTATTCAACTGAAATGTGTCTTCCGCATTTAACCCAACCCCTCTGAATCAGAGAGGTGTGGAGGGCTGCCTTAATCGACATCTAGGTCTCCGGCGCCCGGGGAGCAGTGGGTTAACTGCCTGGCTCAAGGGCAGAAAGACAGATTTGTACATTGTCAGCTCGGGGATTGGATCCAGCAACCTTTCGGGTTACTGGCCCAACACTCCTACCCACCAGAAGGGAAGTGACATAAACCTCTGGTGATTGTGAAATATTTTAGCAGAAACTAATGGTTCCTACTTTGAACTCATTAGACTATTTACACTCTATTTGTCTTGTCAAAAATATATATATATATTTGGTCACAAATTCTTAAAGCTGGTATATAACAATGTAGTCAGAAACATATAGTATGATTTAAAAGTTGATTTAAAATTGGAGTGTCACGCCTGCTCCCGCTCCCCCTCTCTGGCGCTCGAGGTCGCCAGGCTGCCCATCATTACGCACACCTGTCACCATCGTTACGGCACATCACCGCTTCATTGGAATCACCTGGACTCCATCACTTTATTGATTGCCTCCTCTATATCTGTCTGTTCCTCAGTTTGATCCCCGTGTTAGCATTAATGTCGTTTTGTTCCCCCTCTCCAGACGCTGTTCTTGTTTTGTTTCAAGTCTGTTATTTATTAAATATTCACTCCCCCATCATAAAATGGTACATTCCGGATGATGACAACGTAAGATGAAAAATTACTCACCCAACTTTTTTCTTTGGATTCACTACAGTGACTGATAGACTAGCATCGTTATGGTAACAGTAGAATATCTTATGACTCAATGATGACTCATTCATTCCCCATTGTACAGAGGGATGGTTCAGACAAGAGTGATCATGTGAAAGTGTACTAGTCAACAAATGACTCAACTCCAACCAGAGAGATGATGTCATCGCGAATGTACCTGCATGGGAAACAGAGAGGATGTTGTCCCTATGTACCTGCATGGGAAACAGAGAGGATGTTGTCCCTATGTACCTGCATGGGAAACAGAGAGGATGTTACCCCTATGTACCTGGCTGCATGGGAAACAGAGAGGATGTTGTCCCTATGTACCTGCATGGGAAACAGAGGATGTTGTCCCTATGTACCTGCATGGGAAACAGAGGATGTTCCCCTATGTACCTGCATGGGAAACAGAGAGGATGTTGTCCCTATGTACCTGCATGGGAAACAGAGAGGATGTTCCCCTATGTACCTGCATGGGAAACAGAGAAGATGTTACCTCTATGTACCTGGATGGGAAACAGAGAGGATGTTGTCCCTATGTACCTGCATGGGAAACAGAGAGGATGTTGTCCCTATGTACCTGCATGGGAAACAGAGAGGATGTTACCCCTATGTACCTGCATGGGAAACAGAGAGGATGTTGTCCCTATGTACCTGCATGGGAAACAGAGAGGATGTTGTCCCTATGTACCTGCATGGGAAACAGAGAGGATGTTGTCCCTATGTACCTGCATGGGAAACAGAGAGGATGTTGTCCCTATGTACCTGCATGGGAAACAGAGAGGATGTTGTCCCTATGTACCTGCATGGGAAACAGAGAGGATGTTGTCCCTATGTACCTGCATGGGAAACAGAGAGGATGTTGTCCCTATGTACCTGCATGGGAAACAGAGAGGATGTTGTCCCTATGTACCTGCATGGGAAACAGAGAGGATGTTGTCCCTATGTACCTGCATGGGAAACAGAGAGGATGTTGTCCCTATGTACCTGCATGGGAAACAGAGAGGATGTTACCCCTATGTACCTGCATGGGAAACAGAGAGGATGTTGTCCCTATGTACCTGCATGGGAAACAGAGAGGATGTTGTCCCTATGTACCTGCATGGGAAACAGAGAGGATGTTCCCCTATGTACCTGCATGGGAAACAGAGAGGATGTTGTCCCTATGTACCTGCATGGGAAACAGAGAGGATGTTCCCCTATGTACCTGCATGGGAAACAGAGAGGATGTTCCCCCTATGTACCTGCATGGGAAACAGAGAGGATGTTGTCCCTATGTACCTGCATGGGAAACAGAGAGGATGTTGTCCCTATGTACCTGCATGGGAAACAGAGAGGATGTTACCCCTATGTACCTGCATGGGAAACAGAGAGGATGTTGTCCCTATGTACCTGCATGGGAAACAGAGAGGATGTTGTCCCTATGTACCTGCATGGGAAACAGAGAGGATGTTGTCCCTATGTACCTGCATGGGAAACAGAGAGGATGTTGTCCCTATGTACCTGCATGGGAAACAGAGATGATGTTACCCCTATGTACCTGCATGGGAAACAGAGAGGATGTTGTCCCTATGTACCTGCATGGGAAACAGAGGATGTTGTCCCTATGTACCTGGCTGCATGGGAAACAGAGAGGATGTTGCCCCTATGTACCTGCATGGGAAACAGAGAGGATGTTACCCCTATGTACCTGGCTGCATGGGAAATAGAGAGGATGTTGTCCCTATGTACCTGCATGGGAAACAGAGAGGATGTTGTCCCTAAGTACCTGCATGGGAAACAGAGAGGATGTTGTCCCTATGTACCTGGCTGCATGGGAAACAGAGAGGATGTTGTCCCTATGTACCTGCATGGGAAACAGAGAGGATGTTGTCCCTATGTACCTGGCTGCATGGGAAACAGAGAGGATGTTGTCCCTATGTACCTGCATGGGAAACAGAGGATGTTGTCCCTATGTACCTGCATGGGAAACAGAGAGGATGTTGTCCCTATGTACCTGGCTGCATGGGAAATAGAGAGGATGTTGTCCCTATGTACCTGCATGGGAAACAGAGAGGATGTTGTCCCTATGTACCTGCATGGGAAACATAGAGGATGTTGTCCCTATGTACCTGCATGGGAAACAGAGAGGATGTTACCCCTATGTACCTGCATGGGAAACAGAGAGGATGTTGTCCCTATGTACCTGCATGGGAAACAGAGAGGATGTTGTCCCTATGTACCTGCATGGGAAACAGAGAGGATGTTGTCCCTATGTACCTGCATGGGAAACAGAGAGGATGTTGTCCCTATGTACCTGCATGGGAAACAGAGAGGATGTTGTCCCTATGTACCTGCATGGGAAACAGAGAGGATGTTACCCCTATGTACCTGCATGGGAAACAGAGAGGATGTTGTCCCTATGTACCTGCATGGGAAACAGAGAGGATGTTGTCCCTATGTACCTGCATGGGAAACAGAGAGGATGTTACCCCTATGTACCTGCATGGGAAACAGAGAGGATGTTGTCCCTATGTACCTGCATGGGAAACAGAGAGGATGTTGTCCCTATGTACCTGCATGGGAAACAGAGAGGATGTTGTCCCTATGTACCTGCATGGGAAACAGAGAAGATGTTACCCCTATGTACCTGCATGGGAAACAGAGAGGATGTTGTCCCTATGTACCTGCATGGGAAACAGAGAGGATGTTGTCCCTATGTACCTGCATGGGAAACAGAGAGGATGTTGCCCCTATGTACCTGCATGGGAAACAGAGAGGATGTTGTCCCTATGTACCTGCATGGGAAACAGAGAGGATGTTACCCCTGTGTACCTGCATGGGAAACAGAGAGGATGTTACCCCTATGTACCCACATGAAAAAATACTATAGTTTATTATATAATACTAGAGTACTTACTGTATAATTCTGGAGTAAACTGTAGTATAAAACTGTAGTTTATTATATTGTACTACACACTGTAGTATTGTCACGCCCTGACCTTAGAGATCCTTTTTATGTCTCTATTTGGTTTGGTCAGGGCGTGATTTGGGGTGGGCATTCTATGTTCTATTATTTGTATTTCTTTGTGTTTGGCCGGGTGTGGTTCTCAATCAGAGGCAGCTGTCTATCGTTGTCTCTGATTGAGAACCATACTTAGGCTGCCCTTTTTCCCACCTGTCTTCGTGGGAAGTTGACTTTGTTTTAGGGCACATAGCCTTTGAGCTTCACGGTTTGTTTTGTAGTGTTTATCGTTTTTGTTCGGTGTCATTTTGATTAATATAAGGAATATGTACGCTGACCACGCACCTTGGTCCTCTTCCTTCAACGGCCGTGACAAGTATCCCTCGATCATGTGTAGTATATACTAAAGAATGTTGTAGTATACTGTAGAATACTATTGTACATGCTACAGTAATGTCCGTAAAAACACCACAGTTTTTTAAACTATAGCACTGTAAATACTACACTATTTAATTTGCATATACCCTGCCCATTCCCCTCCCGCAAATCCTAATTTGTGCCATCCATAAGTGAGGAACTTACACGCCAAGTGTAGAGCATACCGTGTTCCATACCGTGTTCCATACCGTGTTCCATACCGTGTTCCATACCGTGTTCCATACCGTGTTCCATACCGTGTTCCATACCGTGTTCCATACCGTGTTATAGAAAAGAACAGAAGTGCTGATCTATCAGAATCCTTGTCCGTCCTACCTACCTGCCTACCTACCTACCTACCTACCTGCCTGCCTACCTACCTACCTACCTACCTACCTACCTACCTACCTACCTACCTACCTACCTACCTACCTACCTACCTACCTACCTACCTACCTACCTACCTACCTACCTACCTACCTACCTACCTACCACCTACTACCTACCTACCTACCTACCTACCTACCTACCTACCTACCTACCTACCTACCTACCTACCTACCTACCTACCTACCTACCTACCTACCTACCTACCTACCTACCTACCTACCTACCTACCTACCTACCTACCTACCTACCTACCTACCTACCTACCTACCTACCTACCTACCTACCTACCTATAGTTTATGGAAAATGTGATCTGTTAGTATTTCTCCAGTAGGTTTACTCAAGGAGATAGGTTCCACTTTCAAAGTTAATAAAATACTACAGGAAAATAACTACAGTATAGTAGAATCTGCAAAAATACTACATTAATTACTATAGTATATACTACCGTTTTCTTTAACTACAGTATTTATACTACAGTTAACTGTAAATACTACAGTATATTACAGTAAATACTACATTATTATTTTTTTAACACTACATTGAAAACTACAGTATTTATACCATAGTATACTGTAGTATTTTGTCATGGGAACTAGCTGAATACTGTATGACACAATGGAAGTAGGTAGGTTTCCATTGACTCGGGTTTATTCTACAAAATGCCAATGTCGCAACAACAACAAAAAAACGTTGGAACTGAAACAACAGCTTTAGGAGAAAATGTTTCACAGATCGGATTAAAAAAGATATCCGGGGCTGCATTCTTCTGTCAAACTTTCTTTATTGTGAAAAATTAAAAAACGGAAACAGTTTTTCTAATAAATGATGATTGCCGAATAATTCTGAAGGTGCGCTGGGCACGCTAACTATAAAGTTCCACGACATATTTAATTATTTTACCTTTATTGAACTAGGCAAGTCAGTTAAGAACAAATTCTTATTTTACAATGAAGGCCTACCCCTAGCCAATTGTGCGCCGCCCTATGGGACTCCCAATCAAATCAAATCAAATTTATTTATATAGCCCTTCTTACATCAGCTGATATCTCAAAGTGCTGTACAGAAACCCGGCCTAAAACCCCAAACAGCAAACAATGCAGGTGTAGAAGCACAGTGGCTAGGAAAAACTCCCTAGAAAGGCCAAAACCTAGGAAGAAACCTAGAGAGGAACCAGGCTATGAGGGGTGGCCAGTCCTCTTCTGGCTGTGCCGGGTGGAGATTATAACAGAACATGGCCAAGATGTTCAAATGTTCATAAATGACCAGCAGGGTCAAATAATAATAATCACAGTAGTTGTCGAGGGTGCAACAAGTCAGCACCTCAGGAGTAAATGTCAGTTGGCTTTTCATAGCCGATCATTAAGAGTTTCTCTACCGCTTCTGCTGGCCAGATGTGATACAGCCTGGATTTGAACCAGGGACTGTAGTGACACCTCTTGCACTGAGATGCAGTCCTTTAGACTGCTTCACCACTCGGGAGCCTTACAGCCCTACTGCCTTCTAAATCCATTTTTCAACTGTTGAAAATAATGTATCTTTTGCAGGACAAGGATTGTCTTGACTTTCAAGAATGTCTGACTTGCTTCGCCTCCTTTTTTCTGGTTGGCTGGATGCAGGTTTCACCATCCAATTATTTCAGATCTAGGCTACAGGAATGCAAGTTTCAACACGCCATGGGTTGGTATTTCCCAATTTCCCCACATTAGGGTAAACACAGGGGAGTTTTCATAGACTGCCAGCCCCCCCCCCCCCCCCCCCCCCACAAAATAAACATTTACTTGTTGCTTAGTAGTGCATTCCACTCTGCTTTTGGATTATATTTGGATTGTAAGGCTCATACGAACGTCCTGCTTGAATATAGTTTATGTGTCATTGTCGCAAATCAACTGCATAATACTTTAAAAACGACTTAAACTTTGGCTAGCTTTGCTACAGTCTATGTGAATGAGTGTTTAGCATTTTAGCTAACCAACAGCTGCATGGTTCAGTTGGTAGAGCTGCGGCATTTGCGATGCCAGAGTTGTGGGTTTGATTCCCACGGGGGACCATGAAGATAAAAGTACAAAAATATTTGCGCTCACTACTGTAAGTCACTCTGGATAAGAGTGCCCTCTGCTAAATCAATGAGATGTCAAATATCATTCAAAATAGGTATTTTGCAACGATCACAACCAAATATAATCTTAGTGACCGTTCAAACCAATAATCAAAACAGTATTGTAAGGTATGAGAACAGTAAAAAGTTTTTTTTTTGTTTGTTTAGAAGTAATAGCTCTGTAAATCCAGGCTAAATTGAAAGGGTGCAGATGGCGAAGGACATTTTGTTTTTCCCCACGGTGCCCGTTGTATTTGTTTACGATGTGACTAGTGACTCGGATCATGGCACGGACCCATGGGGAGAACAACTGCCCCTTCTCATTGAAGACACGGTAGTTCGAGACCGACCGAGGTACTGCAGGCATTGTTTACAGAAAACAGGACCCCCCCCCCATTATAGTGAATGGAAAAATGGAAATATTCATGGTCAAAATCTCTTCGTGTAATTAAAACTATTTTTTTTGTAAGATAATCATGGTGCCAATAATTGCTTCTAATACACCAGATGTACAGTATGTCCACCAGATGTACAGTATGTCCGATTATTATAAAATCACACACATAAGGATAATTGAGTTGCTAGCAGTAGCCTGCAGTGCCGTCGGTCACACAGGTGTCTGTAATCATGGCTGGGTGTGGTTTGATTGGTTGATTTACAGAAGAATAACAAGCATGGATGGATAGCATACGATCATAGATACAATCTGGCTACATAGGCCAAAAAAAACATTTACAATGAAATAGCAAAATCACAAAAATCACAAGAATGGCTTCATATCAAAGTCTATGTTGAGACCGACATTAAGTTAAAGATCCAGTGGGCCTCTCGTTTTAACAATACATTGTCAAGGTCACCCCCCGGTCTCCTAGGGAGGGTGACGTGTTCGATGCCGATATAGCAAAGGGACGGAATAGAGTGGGTCGCTTCCAAAAAGAGGGCCGCAACTGGAGTTCGTCGAGTTTTTGCACCTAATCGCGCTCTACGATGCTCAGAGATTCTTACTTTTAATTCACGTTTCTGTTTTTACCCACATCATTTTTTTTTTTACCACAAGGACAAGTTATACGATAAATAACTGCCCTAGCGGAGCACGTGATAACACTTTTGTTGTCTACATGAGACGGCATCTTAACCGACTTCATTTGGCTTCGATGGGCTATTGAGTCTTCCTATAGGAATGAATGGTGTCACGTGATGATGGCTTTATCCATTCATATATACAGTCATTGCACGGACCGCGGCAATACGTTGGCATATGAGAATTATTAGAATATGACAAATATTAGTCAATGCTTGCATTACTAGCCATACGGGCATTTACGGGCTACCTGAGACATAAACCAGATAGGTGGGAAAGCATACAGGCTGTGGCCAATTTATTAATGTGCAAAAGTCGCCTAAATGGATAATGGAAACACTTTTGTTTTTGTTTTTATCGACACAAGACAGTTCAATGGAACGGCACCGTAGCAGGAAAATCGTCGCGTCTATTTTCTACACAACTTTTCTCGACGTCGACGCAGCTAATCACTAGCTAATCGGTTTAGAATGAAGTGCCCACTGTGTCTGGCTTTAACGTTTCTGTTTCTCTATAGCTAACTCTTATAGGGGAGGTATTGGTAACTTTAACCTTCACTTCATACAGATTGTATTTTACTGGCATATAAACATCTATTATCTATGAAAATGTTAAGTGATAAGTAAGGGATAAGGAATATATAATGTACACGCATATATAATTGGTCTGTGCTGATCTGTAGTGTAGAGCGCAATCTGGGCCATCTAAACCTTTGTAGGCAGTGAATGTGTGTGTGTGTGTGTGTGTGTGTGTGTGTGTGTGTGTGTGTGTGTGTGTGTGAGTGTGTGTGAAATATGCAGTATATTACAACAATCAAAAAGGACACGTGTACAGTGCTTAACAACACTTAGGGAATATAGTACATGTGCTTAACAACACTTAGTGAATACAGTACATGTGTAGAGTGCTTAATACCACTTAGTGAATACAGTACATGTGTAGAGTGCTTAATACCACTTAGTAAATACAGTACATGTGTACAGTGCTTAATAACACTTAGTGAATACAGTACATGTGTACAGTGCTTAATAACACTTAGTGAATACAGTACATGTGTACAGTGCTTAATAACACTTAGTGAATACAGTACATGTGTACAGTGCTTAACAACACTTAGTGAATACAGTACATGTGTAGAGTGCTTAATAACACTTAGTGAATACAGTACATGTGTAGAGTGCTTAACAACACTTAGTGAATACAGTACATGTGTGCAGTGCTTAACAACACTTAGTGAATACAGTACATGTGTAGAGTGCTTAACAACACTTAGTGAATACAGTACATGTGCTTAACAACACTTAGTGAATACAGTACATGTGCTTAACAACGCTTAGTGAATACAGTACATGTGCTTAACAACACTTAGTGAATACAGTACATGTGCTTAACAACACTTAGTGAATACAGTACATGTGTAGAGTGCTTAACAACACTTAGTGAATACAGTACATGTGTACAGTGCTTAACAACACTTAGTGAATACAGTACATGTGTACAGTGCTTAATAACACTTAGTGAATACAGTACATGTGTAGAGTGCTTAACAACACTTAGTGAATACAGTACACGTGTACAGTGCTTAACAACACTTAGTGAATACAGTACATGTGTAGAGTGCTTACCAACACTTAGTGAATACAGTACATGTGTAGAGTGCTTAACAACACTTAGTGAATACAGTACATGTGTACAGTGCTTAACAACACTTAGTAAATACAGTACATGTGTACAGTGCTTAACAACACTTAGTGAATACAGTACATGTGTAGAGTGCTTAATAACACTTAGTGAATACAGTACATGTGTAGAGTGCTTAACAACACTTAGTGAATACAGTACATGTGTAGAGTGCTTAACAACACTTAGTGAATACAGTACATGTGCTTAACAACACTTAGTGAATACAGTACATGTGTAGAGTGCTTAACAACACTTAGTAAATACAGTACATGTGTACAGTGCTTAACAACACTTAGTGAATAATAAAAAGCAAGATCATGACATCGCTAGGATCTAAAACCGCCACGTTTATTGCTCCAGAACAGTCATGACCTCATCGAATAAGAACAAGATGGGAAAAAAAACAGCAGACAATGAGCCAATAGACGAGCTAGTTCGTAAAGAATGAACAGCTCCAACACAACCTGTTCAGACCCGTTCGGACACACCTACTAATGAAAGTAACAATAAACAACAAGAATAATAATAATTATCATAACATACAACTAAAATAAATGTAAAAAATACAACAGAAACCGAAAACATCATAATAAAAAATAAAAATAACAGAAACGTAACACACGCACCAAAATACCTGTAATAAAAAGTATTGAGGTACTCAGCCACACACTGGAAAGAGTGTACAACTGCTTCCTTAAATTCCCTTTAGAATGACGACAGCAGGTTCAGAAGGGACCCTCCCTCTCCGTCTGACTGGAGCCCATCATAGAAAACACCATACAGTTTTGTCTCAGTTACACAGTAAAATAACATCTTAAATAACCAAATAAAATAACAACCTTTCACTTTGAATTGATTCCAAAACTCTACGAAGTGGAATATTTAGAAAATATACTGTATATTATCTAATTTACTCAATTTTCCTGCAAAGAAATAAGCCAAATATATTGTCTTGTTTATGTCACGCCCTGACCTTAGAGATCCTTTTTATGTCTCTATTTGGTTTGGTCAGGGTGTGATTTGGGGTGGGTATTCTATTTTCTATTATTTGTATTTCTATGTTTTGGCCGGGTATGGTTCTCAATCAGGGACAGCTGTCTATCGTTGTCTCTGATTGAGAACCATACTTAGGTATCCCTTTTTCCCACCTGTCTTTGTGGGATGTTAACTTTGTTTATGGCACTTGGCCCTTAAGCTTCACGGTTGTTTTGTATTTATCGTTTTTGTTCGGTGTCATTCTTAATAAAGGAATATGTACGCTGACCACGCTGCACCTTGGTCCTCTTCATTCGACGGCCATGACAGTTTAAACGTAGATCTTTCCCTTTTCCTCTTCTCTACTATGATAGGATGCCCTAGTCTAGTTCTCTACTATGATAGGGTGTCCTAGTCTAGTTCTCTACTATGATAGGATGCCCTAGTCTAGTTCTCTACTATGATAGGGTGACCTAGTCTAGTTCTCTACTATGATAGGGTGCCCTAGTCTAGTTCTCTACTATGATAGGGTGCCCTAGTCTAGTTCTCAACTATGATAGGGTGCCCTAGTCTAGTTCTCTACTATGATAGGGTGCCCTAGTCTAGTTCTCTACTATGATAGGGTGCCCTGGTCTAGTTCTCTACTATGATAGGATGCCCTGGTCTAGTTCTCTACTATGATAGGGTGCCCTAGTCTAGTTCTCTACTATGATAGGGTGCCCTGGTCTAGTTCTCTACTATGATAGGATGCCCTGGTCTAGTTCTCTACTATGATAGGGTGCCCTAGTCTAGTTCTCTACTATGATAGGGTGTCCTAGTCTAGTTCTCTACTATGATAGGATGCCCTAGTCTAGTTCTCTACTATGATAGGGTGACCTAGTCTAGTTCTCTACTATGATAGGGTGCCCTAGTCTAGTTCTCTACTATGATAGGGTGCCCTAGTCTAGTTCTCTACTATGATAGGGTGCCCTAGTCTAGTTCTCTACTATGATAGGGTGCCCTAGTCTAGTTCTCTACTATGATAGGGTGCCCTAGTCTAGTTCTCTACTATGATAGGGTGCCCTAGTCTAGTTCTCTACTATGATAGGGTGCCCTAGTCTAGTTCTCTACTATGATAGGGTGCCCTAGTCTAGTTCTCTACTATGATAGGGTGCCCTAGTCTAGTTCTCTACTATGATAGGGTGCCCTAGTCTAGTTCTCTACTATGATAGGGTGCCCTAGTCTAGTTCTCTACTATGATAGGGTGCCCTAGTCTAGTTCTCTACTATGATAGGGTGCCCTAGTCTAGTTCTCTACTATGATAGGGTGCCCTAGTCTAGTTCTCTACTATGATAGGATGCCCTAGTCTAGTTCTCTACTATGATAGGGTGCCCTAGTCTAGTTCTCTACTATGATAGGGTGCCCTAGTCTAGTTCTCTACTATGATAGGGTGCCCTAGTCTAGTTCTCTACTATGATAGGATGCCCTAGTCTAGTTCTCTACTATGATAGGGTGCCCTAGTCTAGTTCTCTACTATGATAGGGTGCCCTAGTCTAGTTCTCTACTATGATAGGGTGCCCTAGTCTAGTTCTCTACTATGATAGGGTGCCCTAGTCTAGTTCTCTACTATGATAGGGTGCCCTAGTCTAGTTCTCTACTATGATAGGGTGCCCTAGTCTAGTTCTCTACTATGATAGGGTGCCCTAGTCTAGTTCTCTACTATGTCTATTTTCTACACAACTTTTCTCGACGTCGACGCAGCTAATCACTAGCTAATCGGTTTAGAATGAAGTGCCCACTGTGTCTGGCTTTAACGTTTCTGTTTCTCTATAGCTAACTCTTATAGGGGAGGTATTGGTAACTTTAACCTTCACTTCATACAGATTGTATTTTACTGGCATATAAACATCTATTATCTATGAAAATGTTAAGTGATAAGTAAGGGATAAGGAATATATAATGTACACGCATATATAATTGGTCTGTGCTGATCTGTAGTGTAGAGCGCAATCTGGGCCATCTAAACCTTTGTAGGCAGTGAATGTGTGTGTGTGTGTGTGTGTGTGTGTGTGTGTGTGTGTGTGTGTGTGTGTGTGTGTGTGTGTGAGTGTGTGTGAAATATGCAGTATATTACAACAATCAAAAAGGACACGTGTACAGTGCTTAACAACACTTAGGGAATATAGTACATGTGCTTAACAACACTTAGTGAATACAGTACATGTGTAGAGTGCTTAATACCACTTAGTGAATACAGTACATGTGTAGAGTGCTTAATACCACTTAGTAAATACAGTACATGTGTACAGTGCTTAATAACACTTAGTGAATACAGTACATGTGTACAGTGCTTAATAACACTTAGTGAATACAGTACATGTGTACAGTGCTTAATAACACTTAGTGAATACAGTACATGTGTACAGTGCTTAACAACACTTAGTGAATACAGTACATGTGTAGAGTGCTTAATAACACTTAGTGAATACAGTACATGTGTAGAGTGCTTAACAACACTTAGTGAATACAGTACATGTGTACAGTGCTTAACAACACTTAGTGAATACAGTACATGTGTAGAGTGCTTAACAACACTTAGTGAATACAGTACATGTGCTTAACAACACTTAGTGAATACAGTACATGTGCTTAACAACGCTTAGTGAATACAGTACATGTGCTTAACAACACTTAGTGAATACAGTACATGTGCTTAACAACACTTAGTGAATACAGTACATGTGTAGAGTGCTTAACAACACTTAGTGAATACAGTACATGTGTACAGTGCTTAACAACACTTAGTGAATACAGTACATGTGTACAGTGCTTAATAACACTTAGTGAATACAGTACATGTGTAGAGTGCTTAACAACACTTAGTGAATACAGTACACGTGTACAGTGCTTAACAACACTTAGTGAATACAGTACATGTGTAGAGTGCTTACCAACACTTAGTGAATACAGTACATGTGTAGAGTGCTTAACAACACTTAGTGAATACAGTACATGTGTACAGTGCTTAACAACACTTAGTAAATACAGTACATGTGTACAGTGCTTAACAACACTTAGTGAATACAGTACATGTGTAGAGTGCTTAATAACACTTAGTGAATACAGTACATGTGTAGAGTGCTTAACAACACTTAGTGAATACAGTACATGTGTAGAGTGCTTAACAACACTTAGTGAATACAGTACATGTGCTTAACAACACTTAGTGAATACAGTACATGTGTAGAGTGCTTAACAACACTTAGTAAATACAGTACATGTGTACAGTGCTTAACAACACTTAGTGAATAATAAAAAGCAAGATCATGACATCGCTAGGATCTAAAACCGCCACGTTTATTGCTCCAGAACAGTCATGACCTCATCGAATAAGAACAAGATGGGAAAAAAAACAGCAGACAATGAGCCAATAGACGAGCTAGTTCGTAAAGAATGAACAGCTCCAACACAACCTGTTCAGACCCGTTCGGACACACCTACTAATGAAAGTAACAATAAACAACAAGAATAATAATAATTATCATAACATACAACTAAAATAAATGTAAAAAATACAACAGAAACCGAAAACATCATAATAAAAAATAAAAATAACAGAAACGTAACACACGCACCAAAATACCTGTAATAAAAAGTATTGAGGTACTCAGCCACACACTGGAAAGAGTGTACAACTGCTTCCTTAAATTCCCTTTAGAATGACGACAGCAGGTTCAGAAGGGACCCTCCCTCTCCGTCTGACTGGAGCCCATCATAGAAAACACCATACAGTTTTGTCTCAGTTACACAGTAAAATAACATCTTAAATAACCAAATAAAATAACAACCTTTCACTTTGAATTGATTCCAAAACTCTACGAAGTGGAATATTTAGAAAATATACTGTATATTATCTAATTTACTCAATTTTCCTGCAAAGAAATAAGCCAAATATATTGTCTTGTTTATGTCACGCCCTGACCTTAGAGATCCTTTTTATGTCTCTATTTGGTTTGGTCAGGGTGTGATTTGGGGTGGGTATTCTATTTTCTATTATTTGTATTTCTATGTTTTGGCCGGGTATGGTTCTCAATCAGGGACAGCTGTCTATCGTTGTCTCTGATTGAGAACCATACTTAGGTATCCCTTTTTCCCACCTGTCTTTGTGGGATGTTAACTTTGTTTATGGCACTTGGCCCTTAAGCTTCACGGTTGTTTTGTATTTATCGTTTTTGTTCGGTGTCATTCTTAATAAAGGAATATGTACGCTGACCACGCTGCACCTTGGTCCTCTTCATTCGACGGCCATGACAGTTTAAACGTAGATCTTTCCCTTTTCCTCTTCTCTACTATGATAGGATGCCCTAGTCTAGTTCTCTACTATGATAGGGTGTCCTAGTCTAGTTCTCTACTATGATAGGATGCCCTAGTCTAGTTCTCTACTATGATAGGGTGCCCTAGTCTAGTTCTCTACTATGATAGGGTGCCCTAGTCTAGTTCTCTACTATGATAGGGTGCCCTAGTCTAGTTCTCTACTATGATAGGGTGCCCTAGTCTAGTTCTCTACTATGATAGGGTGCCCTAGTCTAGTTCTCTACTATGATAGGGTGCACTAGTCTAGTTCTCTACTATGATAGGGTGTCCTAGTCTAGTTCTCTACTATGATAGGATGCCCTAGTCTAGTTCTCTACTATGATAGGGTGCCCTAGTCTAGTTCTCTACTATGATAGGGTGCCCTAGTCTAGTTCTCTACTATGATAGGGTGCCCTAGTCTAGTTCTCTACTATGATAGGGTGCCCTAGTCTAGTTCTCTACTATGATAGGGTGCCCTAGTCTAGTTCTCTACTATGATAGGGTGCACTAGTCTAGTTCTCTACTATGATAGGGTGCCCTAGTCTAGTTCTCTACTATGATAGGGTGCCCTAGTCTAGTTCTCTACTATGATAGGGTGCCCTAGTCTAGTTCTCTACTATGATAGGGTGCCCTAGTCTAGTTCTCTACTATGATAGGGTGCCCTAGTCTAGTTCTCTACTATGATAGGGTGCCCTAGTCTAGTTCTCTACTATGATAGGGTGCACTAGTCTAGTTCTCTACTATGATAGGGTGCCCTAGTCTAGTTCTCTACTATGATAGGGTGCCCTAGTCTAGTTCTCTACTATGATAGGGTGCCCTAGTCTAGTTCTCTACTATGATAGGGTGCCCTAGTCTAGTTCTCTACTATGATAGGGTGCCCTAGTCTAGTTCTCTACTATGATAGGGTGCCCTAGTCTAGTTCTCTACTATGATAGGGTGCCCTAGTCTAGTTCTCTACTATGATAGGGTGCCCTAGTCTAGTTCTCTACTATGATAGGGTGCCCTAGTCTAGTTCTCTACTATGATAGGGTGCCCTAGTCTAGTTCTCTACTATGATAGGGTGCCCTAGTCTAGTTCTCTACTATGATAGGGTGCCCTAGTCTAGTTCTCTACTATGATAGGGTGCCCTAGTCTAGTTCTCTACTATGATAGGGTGCCCTAGTCTAGTTCTCTACTATGATAGGGTGCCCTAGTCTAGTTCTCTACTATGATAGGGTGCCCTGGTCTAGTTCTCTACTATGATAGGGTGCCCTAGTCTAGTTCTCTACTATGATAGGGTGCCCTAGTCTAGTTCTCTACTATGATAGGGTGCCCTGGTCTAGTTCTCTACTATGATAGGGTGCCCTAGTCTAGTTCTCTACTATGATAGGGTGCCCTAGTCTAGTTATCTACTATGATAGGGTGCCCTAGTCTAGTTATCTACTATGATAGGGTGCCCTAGTCTAGTTCTCTACTATGATAGGGTGCCCTGGTCTAGTTCTCTACTATGATAGGGTGCCCTAGTCTAGTTCTCTACTATGATAGGGTGCCCTGGTCTAGTTCTCTACTATGATAGGGTGCCCTGGTCTAGTTCTCTACTATGATAGGGTGCCCTGGTCTAGTTCTCTACTATGATAGGGTGCCCTGGTCTAGTTCTCTACTATGATAGGATGCCCTGGTCTAGTTCTCTACTATGATAGGGTGCCCTAGTCTAGTTCTCTACTATGATAGGGTGCCCTAGTCTAGTTCTCTACTATGATAGGGTGCCCTAGTCTAGTTCTCTACTATGATAGGGTGCACTAGTCTAGTTCTCTACTATGATAGGGTGCCCTGGTCTAGTTCTCTACTATGATAGGGTGCCCTAGTCTAGTTCTCTACTATGATAGGATGCCCTGGTCTAGTTCTCTACTATGATAGGGTGCCCTAGTCTAGTTCTCTACTATGATAGGGTGCACTAGTCTAGTTCTCTATGATAGGGTGCCCTAGTCTAGTTCTCTACTATGATAGGGTGCCCTGGTCTAGTTCTCTACTATGATAGGGTGCCCTAGTCTAGTTCTCTACTATGATAGGATGCCCTAGTCTAGTTCTCTACTATGATAGGGTGCCCTAGTCTAGTTCTCTACTATGATAGGGTGCACTAGTCTAGTTCTCTATGATAGGGTGCCCTAGTCTAGTTCTCTACTATGATAGGGTGCCCTGGTCTAGTTCTCTACTGTGATAGGGTGCCCTGGTCTAGTTCTCTACTATGATAGGGTGCCCTAGTCTAGTTCTCTACTATGATAGGGTGCCCTGGTCTAGTTCTCTACTATGATAGGGTGCACTAGTCTAGTTCTCTACTATGATAGGGTGCCCTAGTCTAGTTCTCTACTATGATAGGGTGCCCTAGTCTAGTTCTCTACTATGATAGGGTGCACTAGTCTAGTTCTCTATGATAGGGTGCCCTAGTCTAGTTCTCTACTATGATAGGGTGCCCTAGTCTAGTTCTCTACTATGATAGGGTGCCCTGGTCTAGTTCTCTACTATGATAGGGTGCCCTAGTCTAGTTCTCTACTATGATAGGGTGCCCTGGTCTAGTTCTCTACTATGATAGGATGCCCTGGTCTAGTTCTCTACTATGATAGGGTGCCCTAGTCTAGTTCTCTACTATGATAGGGTGCCCTGGTCTAGTTCTCTACTATGATAGGGTGCCCTAGTCTAGGTCTCTACTATGATAGGGTGCCCTGGTCTAGTTATCTACTATGATAGGGTGCCCTAGTCTAGTTCTCTACTATGATAGGGTGCCCTAGTCTAGTTCTCTACTATGATAGGGTGCCCTAGTCTAGTTCTCTACTATGATAGGGTGCCCTAGTCTAGTTCTCTACTATGATAGGATGCCCTGGTCTAGTTCTCTACTATGATAGGGTGCACTAGTCTAGTTCTCTACTATGATAGGGTGCCCTAGTCTAGTTCTCTACTATGATAGGGTGCCCTGGTCTAGTTCTCTACTATGATAGGGTGCCCTACTCTAGTTCTCTACTATGATAGGGTGCCCTACTCTAGTTCTCTACTATGATAGGGTGCCCTAGTCTAGTTCTCTACTATGATAGGGTGCCCTAGTCTAGTTGTCTACTATGATAGGGTGCCCTAGTCTAGTTCTCTACTATGAAAGGGTGCACTAGTCTAGTTCTCTACTATGATAGGGTGCCCTAGTCTAGTTCTCTACTATGATAGGGTGCCCTGGTCTAGTTATCTACTATGATAGGGTGCCCTAGTCTAGTTCTCTACTATGATAGGGTGCCCTAGTCTAGTTCTCTACTATGATAGGGTGCACTAGTCTAGTTCTCTACTATGATAGGGTGCCCTAGTCTAGTTCTCTACTATGATAGGGTGCCCTAGTCTAGTTCTCTACTATGATAGGGTGCACTAGTCTAGTTCTCTACTATGAAAGGGTGCCCTAGTCTAGTTCTCTATGATAGGGTGCCCTAGTCTAGTTCTCTACTATGATAGGGTGCCCTAGTCTAGTTCTCTACTATGATAGGGTGCACTAGTCTAGTTCTCTACTATGATAGGGTGCACTAGTCTAGTTATCTACTATGATAGGGTGCCCTAGTCTAGTTCTCTATGATAGGGTGCCCTGGTCTAGTTCTCTACTATGATAGGGTGCCCTAGTCTAGTTCTCTACTATGATAGGGTGCCCTAGTCTAGTTCTCTATGATAGGGTGCACTAGTCTAGTTCTCTACTATGATAGGGTGCCCTGGTCTAGTTATCTACTATGATAGGGTGCACTAGTCTAGTTCTCTACTATGATAGGGTGCCCTAGTCTAGTTCTCTACTATGATAGGGTGCCCTAGTCTAGTTCTCTACTATGATAGGGTGCCCTAGTCTAGTTCTCAACTATGATAGGGTGCCCTAGTCTAGTTCTCTACTATGATAGGGTGCCCTAGTCTAGTTCTCTACTATGATAGGGTGCACTAGTCTAGTTCTCTACTATGATAGGGTGCCCTAGTCTAGTTCTCTACTATGATAGGGTGCCCTAGTCTAGTTCTCTACTATGATAGGGTGCCCTAGTCTAGTTCTCTACTATGATAGGGTGCACTAGTCTAGTTCTCTACTATGATAGGGTGCACTAGTCTAGTTCTCTACTATGATAGGGTGCCCTGGTCTAAACACCAGGCGCTGACCCATGGTCATTCTCCTCTCACTGTTTGTCACTTTAATTGCATCACAAGTAAACAAGAAGAATGAAAATGGTCACAGTTCATATATGTTCACCATTATTACCTATGGAGTCTATAATACTCTGAAATGAATGTGTTTTTAACCAACCAACCACGGCACAAGGACGGCTTAAATGATACAGAAGAAGAAGAAGTAAAACGATGACTAGCCAGATAAAAGAAGAAGAAGCCATGGTGCCACCTGGTGTATCTTTATCAGAATCAGTGATACTTACAGTTACAGGTAACTGTCAGCAGCTTGGACGCACCTCGGCATGGATTCTACAAGTGTCTGGAACTCTATTGGAGGGACGTAACGCCGTTCTTCCACGAGAAACTCCATCATTTGGTGTTTTGTTGACGGTGGTGGAATACGCTGGTCTCAGGCGCCGCTCCAGAATCTCCCGTAAGCGTTCAATTGAGTTGAGATCTGGTGACTGAGACGGCCGTGGCATATGGCTTACATCGTTTTCATGCTCATCAAACCACCCAGTGACCACTCGTGCCTTGTGGATGGGGGCATTGTCATCTTATGGAGCCAAAGTAATAGTCTTATATCTCTCTGTGTGAGTATCTCTGTAGTCTAACTTCTGTGTGAGTATCTCTGTAGTCTAACTTCTGTGTTAGTATCTCTGTAGTCTAACTTCTGTGTTAGTATCTCTGTAGTCTAACTTCTGTGTTAGTATCTCTGTAGTCTAACTTCTGTGTTAGTATCTCTGTAGTCTAACTTCTGTGTGAGTATCTCTGTAGTCTAACTTCTGTGTTAGTATCTCTGTAGTCTAACTTCTGTGTTAGTATCTCTGTAGTCTAACTTCTGTGTTAGTATCTCTGTAGTCTAACTTCTGTGTTAGTATCTCTGTAGTCTAACTTCTGTGTTAGTATCTCTGTAGTCTAATTTTGCTGTGATGCGATGTGAGATCAAAAATAGAAGAGAGTAATTAAACCATATTGAAGACTGGATATGTACAAATTGCAGACTTGATTGACAGGTGTCACTGTACATGGTGGCTAGAAGCTAGACTGAAGACAAATGAAAACTCATCAGCCAACCTTTCAAACTTCAAGTGTCCAATACCTTTAAAAGTGTGATCTTATTAACGTTGCTTAAGAATGAGTTTTCTTTCTGAGTATAATGATTATCTAGTCAGGTTAAACTTTTGATCAAGACTTAAATCTGTTTGACTTTGTGGTTTTTGTTTCGTATCAGAAATTAAATCGATATTACTTGGCAATAGGCAGTTTTTCTTTTCTTCCTGGCAATAGATGTTAAATAATTGATCCTTGTTTTTTTAATGGCAGCCATCGATATCAAGCAAAGAGGCCCCTTTAATGGTTACCTTTATTAATTTTCATTATATTTTTTTTTTACATTTTACAAAAAACATTAGGAAGTCTTCCTGCAAAATTAGTGTCACCTAAACACCCATGGTAACCATTTGTATAAAATGCAGTTTCTTTTTCATTATTTTTTTGCACAACAGAAAATACCTTGATAAATGACCAAATATCAGTGTTGTTTGTGTTGCTTGTGTTCATCGGTGCTCATTATCTGAAGTACAAAATGAAATCCAGTTTTTGTCGTAGCCTTGTTTTCAGTCTCTCGTTAACCGGCGTCTGCTTCAGATGTGTAAAACTCAAAACAGAGAACATCACATAAAATCCATAGACGAAAGGCCTAATACGGACGGTTAAATCACTAAAAGTAACTCTCTTTATTGAATTACAATGATCAACAGAAAATAAATATAAAGTTTCCCGAGAACATTGGCCCTTTACTTTTTTTGTTGTTGTTCTCGGTGAACAATGTAGCTCAAATAATTAGCCTTCAACATTTTTCATAACGAACAAGATTCTAGAACATTCCTCTATGCATTCAACGCTGTGTGTGTGTTTTCTACCCTACACACCACCGTGGAAGATAAAGCACTAGCTATAACCGATAGCATCGCTGCTGTAATAAGTACGCTGCATCACACGTGAGATGACACGTAGAATCAGGAAAAGAAAACAAAATACTTTTTGCCTGTTGCTATAAACACAACAACTGAGATATTGCAAATCCTTGAGAATTTTTACTCAAAATTACATCTGGCAAAATCGAAATATTAGCACTTAGAATGACGCGTCTAATCTAATACAAAATAGTTTAGCCTAGGTCCGATTCAAACGGCAGGAATTAGAATGATCAGAAATTAGCTGGAATGATCAGAAATGATCAGGAATGATCAAGAATTAGCTGGAATGATCAAGAATGATCAGGAATTAGCTGGAATGATCAGCAATGATCAGGAATGATCAGGAATGATCAAGAATTAGCTGGAATGATCAGGAATTAGCTGGAATGATCAGGAATGATCAAGAATGATCAGGAATTAGCTGGAATGATCAGGAATGATCAAGAATGATCAGGAATGATCAAGAATGATCAGGAATGATCAGGAATTAGCTGGAATGATCAGGAATTAGCTGGAATGATCAGGAATTAGCTGGAATTAGCTGGAATGATCAGGAATTAGCTGGAAAACACTGGCAAGTAATAGACTGAATCTGCCTAACTTGTCTTTTTGGGGGGAAAATAGCTAAAAAGATTGCAACATTTTTCAATCTTTACTAATAATATATTAACGTTAATTTCAGATGCTAGGGGCACATTTTAAAATAATCAAACGTTTTAATTAATCTGACAAATTAGGATTTCTTGCCAAGGTATTTAGACTGAATCTATGTGGGAAACTGTAACTCTGACCCGTACTTGTTTAGCGCCACTTGAATACAGCCAGAATATAGTATTTTACAGTATTTTCCCTGCAGACGAGGGTTGCGCTGTCTGTCAACGAGTCGTCGTGGTGCCACACCGAGACAGCGCATAAAGAACAGTGAGTTGAGAGCTAAGCCATGACACACATACAGTTACGTGCCGTTGATTTTTTTAATGAATATTGGCACCTGGCTAAAATAACCAGACAATTACAAGCAGAATACAACTGAACAAATCAACTCAATTCTCTCTCACTTTCAGCTATTCACCACCAGCACCCCACCCAAAAAGGTCATGAACCCTGTGTATTATGACTTATTTACACATTATTTCTTCAAAAATACAATGAAAAATGGCAATGAGCATGGAGCAATGAAAATAATATTATATACCTTCTTGACATAAACAAACAAAATGCGTGAAAAAAGAAAAAAAAAGAAAAGCGATGATATTGAAACTTTTGACCTCACTACATTTTCAATGTGACATGTTTTCAACACCGATTTTTACTTTTTCATCTTTTAACAAAAAAAACCCTAATACAACGTATTATCTAAACACAAAATAACAACAGCCTACATGTAAAAATATAACTTTTACAAACACACTTTCAAAATAATGGTCAGTTTGCATTTGTTGCATACAATTGACAAATGTCTGCGTTTCCTTTGACAGCTGAATAGCAGTGAGTGGAGCGTGTTGTAACTTCGGTCCCTTTTGTCCAGTCAGGGACGCCATAGTCAGTCATTGTGATGTCACGGCACCCCAGAGAAGACCGGTCCCTTTTGTCCAGTCAGGGACGCCATAGTCAGTCATTGTGATGTCACGGCACCCCAGAGAAGACCGGTCCCTTTTGTCCAGTCAGGGACGCCATAGTCAGTCATTGTGATGTCACGGCACCCCAGAGAAGACCGGTCCCTTTTGTCCAGTCAGGGACGCCATAGTCAGTCATTGTGATGTCACGGCACCCCAGAGAAGACCGGTCCCTTTTGTCCAGTCAGGGACGCCATAGTCAGTCATTGTGATGTCACGGCACCCCAGAGAAGACCGGTCCCTTTTGTCCAGTCAGGGACGCCATAGTCAGTCATTGTGATGTCACGGCACGGCACGGCAGAGAAGAAGAACGTCTTGTCTCTTTAAAAGTAACACTGAGATGCCTCTTCAAACCTTCTACCCATCTCTGAGAAAATAATGAATCACCACCAAAACAACCTCTCCTTTGAAAACTGGCACCTTCCTTATTTATATATTGTATATATTTTTACATTTATATATATTGATTTTCAAATAGATTATTTTCCAGTTTCAGTGCCTTGCGTTGATTGGATAACGTAAACCACATTTAAAAACAGCTGCTGACGAATCTCCATACGGCAGCAAGGTGTGGTTTAGTATTTTTTTCATCAACAGAGAAACCAGAACAGACAAAGAATAAGAGAAAGATTAAAAATGAGGAAAAATTCTGTTTTACACATACAACCACACACTGGTACCGAAGACTACAGTGGCTCACGGAAAAGCCGATATTGATAAAAAGCTGATAGCTATAATACAACGCTCAATAACAGACGTGTAGTTCACTATGGAAACAGGCTGAAACTTGTAATAATACAGGAAGGGGTCTGAAACTCGGGGTGCTGGGGCCGCCAGGGGGCTCAACTGACTAAAACAAGGTCTGTTCAGGGACACGCCTTCTAATTACATATAAGCATACAGTACAATTAAATACAGTTTATCCCAAAAATACTTTTTTTTTCTCTTTTGACTGTTTTTTTTTTTTCAATTCCCAGGTCGGAAAAAACCTGACTGCATAGACCTAATTAAGTAACAGTTCCCTAAGCTTGAATCCTAAAAAGTTCAGATAACGTCCGTCTCCTCATCGCATTTGAATGATATGAACTCTAAAAGGCACATTGGTAGAAGTGAATGTTAAAATTGCATCTCTGGGGCCTTGCAGGGTCTGGGGTTGGGGGTTGGTTGGGGGTAAGGGGGCAGGAAGGGAGAACTGGGAAGGTGGACAGAGGGGGGTGTGATGTGCTAAACCGGGGTTTATAAATCAGACAAATCATACAAGATGACGGACTGCTCGGTCTCTGGGATATACATCCCCCTCTGGCTTGTGCCTTTCCAATGCAGCGTCATCGCCAACCAGGAAGTGACATCACCAACCAGGAAGTGACATCATCCCTGGGAGAGATTCTGGATCTGTCTGTGTGATAAAACACAGCAAAGGAGACAATCTCTCCATCCTTTCTTTTCTCTCCATCCTTCCTTCATCTGCCTAGTAACATGGACTAATGAACAGTAACACTACCAACGGCCTGCCCTCCAATCACAAGGGTCCATTTGCTCATCTGCTCCGCCCACGCAAAGGAATGGCCAATGAAAACACATTTGAAATCTGAATCCGGACGTTTGCTGGTTTCGAGTGGCTGCAAGTATAAGAGGCAGCAATTGTTTGCCTCTATCCACTCTAGTATACAGCCAATTCTAGCCAACTTAGAGCCCCAAAAAACAAAGTGTTATATTAAAATGAATCTGTTCTGTTTTAGATTAGAAGTACACTTTTTTTTTTTGTTGTCATTATTGCATGTTTTTACAATATCTTGAAATTCTACATAATGTCTACTTTTCATATTCTTTTTAATACCCTCTCCCGTCTAGACCGACTGATTTGAGTTTTCATAGATATCTAGCTAACTTGACACGTCAAGGAGGATTTCAGGCACTCTACTGCAAGAGTTTCCACAGTGTGGAGAAGATTGCCATTCGGTTGAGAGGGCTGTGTTCACTAACAGCTCAGTCTGCAACATTGTTAAGAAAACATAATGATATGTTTGAAATAGTCCCCCAACATCGAGTAGTTGCATCAATTATTATATTATTTTTTCCCTCCATTTTTAAAAAAATCTTTAAGCTATATAATAACAGAAAGAAAGAAGAACAAATGTATTGTACTGTAGTACTGTAGTATTGTAGTACTGTAGAATCTGTTGTACTGTAGTATCTGTAGTACTGCAGTACTGTAGAATCTTAGTACTGTAGTATTTGTAGTACTGTAGTATATGTAGTACTGTGGTATCTGTAATACTGTAGTAGCTGTATTATCTGTAGTACTGTATTATCTATAGTACTGTAGTATCTGTAGTATCTATAGTATCTGTAGGATCTATAGTACAGTAGTCTATGTAGTATTGTAGTATATGTAGTACTGTATTATCTATAGTATCTGTAGTACTGTGGTATCTGTAGTACAGTAGTCTCTGTAGTATTGTAGTATCTGTAGTAATGGTGTACTGTAGTATATGTAGTACTGTAGTATCTGTAGTACCTGTACTAGTGTAGTTTCTGTACTATTGTAGTAGATGTAGTATATGTAGTACTGTAGTATCTGTGGTATTGTAGTTTCTGTAGTACTGTAGTTACTGTAGTATTGTAGCACTGTAGTATCTGCAGTATTGCCGTTTCTGTAGTATTGTTGTACTGTAGTATCTGTAGTTACTGTTGTACTGTAGTACTGTTGTACTGCAGTATCTGTAGTATTGTAGTTTCTGTAGTATTGTAGTATATGTAGTACTGTGGTACTGTTGTACTGTAGTATATGTATTATTGTAGTTTATGTAGTATCTGTAGTACTGTTGTACTGTAGTATCTGTAGTACTGTAGTTACTGTAGTATTGTACTATCTGTTATGTTGTTCCATAGCCAATATACATTTGGGTTCATTTATTTCTACAGAAGACAAAAGACAGGTGGTCAGGGCAAGACATTGGTCAGATCAGGTGGTCAGATCGATCGATCGTTGATTGACGTGATCGGTTGATTGATTGGTTCAGGAAATAAGAGAATGCTGTCAAAGGAAGTGGTCACTCATCATCTTGATGAACTCCGGGAGCTTGGACCTATAGGAAGACAGAAGGGGTTAGACACAGCTGTTACCTGGACAAACCAACACACACGACACGACACACACACACACACACACACACACACACACACACACACACACACACACACACACACACACACACACACACACACACACACACACACACACACACACACACAAACAAATGAGAAGAAACAAAAAGGATTAGCTTCTGTACCTGTGTACCTGTGTTCCACTGTCTGATTAGCTTCTGTACCTGTGTACCTGTGTTCCACTGTCTGATTAGCTTCTGTACCTGTGTACCTGTGTTCCACTGTCTGATTAGCTTCTGTACCTGTGTACCTGTGTTCCACTGTCTGATTAGCTTCTGTACCTGTGTACCTGTGTTCCACTGTCCGATTAGCTTCTGTACCTGTGTACCTGTGTTCCACTGTCTGATTGTACCTGTGTACTGGATTTCAGATCCTTCTCTTTACACTCATGAACCTTATGGAGAACATACCACCAACCTTTGGTTCTTCACTACAAGCCACCTGTCTCCACCCACTCTTTCAAGGGTTTTTCTTTATTTTTACTATTTTATACAATGTAGAAATAATAGTGCAGACATCAAAACTATGAAATAACACATATGGAATCATGTAGTAACCAAAAAAAGTGTTCAACAAGTGAAAATATATTTTAGATTTGAGATTCTTCAATGTAGCCACCCTTTTTTCTTGAAGACAGCTTTGCACACTCTTTGCATTCTCTCAACCAGCTTCATGAGGTAGTCACCTGGAATGCATTTCAGTTAACAGGTGTGCCTTGTTCAAATCTGTGGAATTTCTTTCCTTCTTAACAATCAGTTGTGTTGTGACAAGGTAGGGTTGGTATATATAAGATAGCCCTATTTAGTAAAAGAGCAAGTCCATTTTATGTCAAGAACAGTTCAAATAAGCAAAGAGAAACAACAATCCATCATTACTTTAAGACATGAAGGTCAGTCAATCACGAAAATTTCAAGAACTTTGAAAGTTTCTTCAAGTGCAGTCTCAAAAACCACCTAGCACTATGATGAAACTGGCTCTCATGAGGACCGCCACAGGAAAGGAAGACCCAGAGTTACCTCTGCTGCACAGGATAAGTTCATTAGAGTTACCAGTCTCAGAAATCGGCAATTAACTGCACCTCAGATTGCACCTCACAGAGTTCAAGTAACAGACACATCTCAACATCAACTGTTCAGAGGAGACTATGCGAATCAGGCCTTCATGGTCAAATTGCTGCAAAGAAACCACTACTAAAGGACACCAATAAGAAAAAGAGACTTGCTTGGGCCAAGAAACACGACCATTGGACATTAGACCGGTGGAAATCTGTCCTTTCGTCTGATGAGTCCAAATTTGAGAATTTTGGTTCTAACCGCCATGTCTTTGTGAGACGCAGAGTAGATGAACGCATGTGTGGTTACCACTGTGAAGCATGGAGGAGGAGGTGTGATGGTGTGGGGGTGCTTTGCTGGTGACACTGTCTGTGATTTATTTAGAATTCAAGGCACACTTAACCAGCATGGCTACCACAGCATTCTGCAACGATACGCCATCCCATCTGGTTTGCGCTTAGTGGGACTATCATTTGTTTTTAAACAGTACAATGACCCAAAACACACCTCCAGGCTGTGTAAAGGCTATTTGACCAAGAAGGAGAGTGATGGAGTGCTGCATCAGATGACCTGGCCTCCACAATCACCCGACCTCAATCCAATTGAGATGGTTTGGGATGAGTTGGACCACAGAGTGAAGGAAAAGCAGCCAACAAGTGCTGAGCATATGTGGGAGACTGTTGGAAAAGCACTTCAAGACTGTTGGAAAAGCATTCCAGGTGAAGCTGGTTGAGAGAACACCAAGCTGTCATCTTTTTATTTAACTAGTCAAGTCAGTTAAGAACAAATTCTTATTTACAATGATAGCCTACACCGGCCAAACCCTAACGATGCTGGGCCAATTATGCACCGCCCTATGGGACTCCCGATCAAAGCCGGTGGTGATACAGCCCAGGATTGAACCAGGGTTTGTAGTGATGTCTCTAGCACTGTGATGCAGTGCCTTAGACCGTTGCGCCACTCGGGAGCCTGAAGGGTGGCTACTTTGAAGAATCTAAAATTTGTTTAACACTTTTTTTGGTTACTACATGATTCCATATGTGTTATTTCATAGTTTTGATGTCTGCACCACTTTTGACTGTTACTGTATATTATACTACTGTCAAACCTGGATTCTGTCTCATAGTTTCTGCACAACATTCAACTATATACAGTGAAACAATCAACACAATACATCACAATCAAAACCACACGATGGGTTTTCACTGAGTTTCACTTGATGAAGCTAAAGCAAGTCACACACACACACACAGCGGAAACACACAATGAGCACACACACTAAAAGCACACTTACTGCTAATCTGCTGTTCAAATGTACCCAGCGGTTTTGTATCAATAGATTTGAGGGTTTGTGGAGTCAGCCGACCCCCCAGACAACGATGCAACTCCGCCTGTTCAATTTCAATCCATTTGGACTCAAGTGTACAAGGGAGAAATTGTCCTAATTTGTACTGTAATTCTGCCCAAAAAAGTGTATCATTTATATGGGATGCGAGCGTAGACAAAACAATGATGTTATCCATTTACACAATGCAGAGCTCATAGGCCGAGTCACTGTGGAGGACTGATAACAAATATGTCTTCTCTGTTAAAAGCCTGTATTATTGCATATTACTTGTCTTTTTGGTAGTGATTTCTTAGCAAATGGAGCCAGAATGTTAAACATTATATACACCAATTTAATTTTCTTAGTTTTTTTGGGGGGGGGGGGGGGGGGGGGGGGGGTTAATGGTAAGTTATGGTACACGTGTTTTCACAGCAGATTAGTTTAAAGTGAATATCTTCTGACCATTTAGGGGGGTTTTACATTTGTCCCATTGGGTTTGAGGCGTCCCCCATGGCGTGGTGCGGCCCGGCCAGGGAGAGGGCCGCTCCGCCGTCCGACGAGCCCTTCTCCTCCTCACGTCTCTTCAGACACGCCGCCTTAGGGTTCAGATTCCTCTCTAGAGACACGGACAGGTACACACAGCACGGACCCACGCACACACACACACACACACACACACACACACACACACACACACACACACACACACACACACACACACACACACACACACACACACACGCGCGAGCAAGAAAACATAGACACAAGTAAGTGTTTAAGAACTGAGGCAGCACCACCGTGTGGATCTGAGAAGATATTGCTCTATATGTCCTGTTAAATTATGGAGCCAATCTTAACTTCCACTTAAATCAGATTTTCCACTAATTAATGCATTGACATCAATAGGAAACTAAGTGAAAATTCGACTTAAGGGGGAAGTTTAGATTCAGCCACAGCCAGGCCTAAAGAATAATGCACCCTGGTGTGTGTTGGTGTGTGTGTGTGTGTGTGTCTGTATTGTCTCTGACCTCTGATTTGCTGCTCCAGGCTCAGTAGGTGTGTGTGTGTGTATGTGTGTGTAGTAGTAGTAGTAACAGTACTAGTACCCCGAAATGGATTTATAAAGTACTACTACTGTTACTACTACTGCTACTACTACTACTATACTACTACTGCTGCTACTGCCACTACTACTAATACTACTGCTACTACTACTACTATACGACTTCTATACTACTACTACTACTACTGCTACTGCCCCTACTACTACTGCTACTACTACTACTACTATACTACTACTACTACTATACTACTACTACTACTACTACTGCTACTACTACTACTACTAATGCCACTACTACTACTAATGCCACTACTACTACACACACACACACACACCCACACATACTGAGCCACATACTGAGCCAGGAGCAGCAAGGACATCTTGTGTGTACTGTGTAAGTGTCTATATGTCTGTCTGTCTGTGTGTGTCTGTCTGTCTGTCTGTGTGTGTGTCTGTCTGTCTGTGTGTGTCTGTCTGTCTGTGTGTCTGTCTGACTGTGTGTGTGTCTGTCTGTCTGTGTGTGTGTGTCTGTCTGTGTGTGTCTGTCTGTGTGTGTGTCTGTCTGTGTGTGTGTCTGTCTGTGTGTGTGTCTGTCTGTGTGTGTGTCTGTCTGACGTGTGTGTGTGTGTGTGTCTGTCTGTGTGTGTCTGTCTGACGTGTGTGTGTGTCTGTCTGTCTGTGTGTGTGTGTGTCTGTCTGTCTGTGTGTGTGTCTGTCTGTGTGTGTGTCTGTCTGACGTGTGTGTGTGTCTGTCTGTGTGTGTGCCTGTCTGTCTGTGTGTGTGTCTGTCTGACGTGTCTGTATGTGTCTGTCTGATGTGTGTGTGTCTGTCTATGTGTGTGTCTGTCTATGTGTGTGTGTGTCTGTCTGTCTGTGTGTGTGTCTGTCTGTGTGTCTATGTGTGTGCCTGTATATGTATGCGTACAGTATAGGTGTGTATATGTATATATATATATATGTGTGTGTGTCAGGTCCCTTGCCTCTGACTTGCTGCTCCAGACTCAGTATGACGGCCACGGCCTGATGCAGTATGAGCAGTTTGGTCTGTGGCTTGTCACTCTTCAGGTGCAGCTGCACCATACGCCCCAGCTCCTTGAAAGCCTCGTTGATGTCCCGGACACGGAGCCGCTCCCGCGCGTTGTTGGCCATCCTGCGTTCCTTCTCGCGTTCGATCTTCTGCTCCGGAGACAAGTCCTCGTCATCCGCGTTGCTGTGGGACCGATAGGGGGACTGATCAGCACCAGCGAAACCACTAAAACCAACGCTTACCCACGCTACGCCATTTTGAAATGTCACCACAATGCATGAAGCCGGGTTCAGTCTGAATCTCTGTTTATAGGAGTTGTGATGCCTATCCATTTACCTGTGCAACGTAGACACAGTTCATTCAGGAAGTATTTACACTCTTTGACTTTTTTCCACATTTTGATGTTGTTACAGTCTGAATTAAACATTTATTAAATTGAGATTATTTGTCACTGGTCTACACACACAATACCCCATAATTTCAAAGTGGAATTATGTTTTTTGAATTTTGTACAAATGTATTGAAAATGTAAAGCTGAAATGTCTTGAGTCAATAAGTATTCAACCCCTTTGTTATGGCGATGCCTAAATAAGTTCAGGAGTAGACATGTGCTGAACAAGTCACATAATAAGTTACATGGAATCACTCTGTGAGCAATAATAGTGTTTAACATGATTTTAGAATGACTCCCCCCATCTCTGTACCCCCACACACACAATTATCTGTAAGGTCCTTCAGTCGAGCAGTGAATTTCAAATACAGATTCGACCACAAAGACCAGGGAGGTTTTTCAATGCCTGGCAAAGAAGGGCACCGGTTGGTAGATGGGTAAAAATAAAAAAGCAGACATTGAATATCCCTTTGAGTATGGTGAAGTTATTCATTACACGTTGGATGGTGTATCAATACACTCAGTCACTACAAAGATACAGGTGTCCTTCCTAACTCAGTTGCCCGGGAGGAAGGAAACCGCTCCGTAATTTCACCATGAGACCAATGGTGACTTTAAAACAGTTACAGAGTTTAATGGCTGTGATAGGAGAAAACTGAGGATGGATCAACAACATTGTAGTTACTCTACAATACTAACCTAATTGACAGAGTGAAAAGAAGGAAACCTGTACAGAATACAAATATTCTAAAACATGCATCCTGTTTGCAACAAGGCACTAAAGTAATACTGCAAAAGATGAGGCATAGAAATGCACCTTTTTCCCTGAATACAAAGTGTTATGTTTGGGGCAAATCCAATACAACACATTACTCAGTACCACTTTCCATATTTTCAAGCATAGTGGTGACTGCATCATGTTATGGGTATGCTTGTCATCGTTAAGGACTAGGGAGTTTTTCAGGATAAAAAAGAAAAGGAATGCCCAGGCAAAATCCCAGAGGAAAATCTGGTTCAGTCTGCTTTCTACCAGACACTGGGAGATGAATTCACCTTTCAGCAGGACAACAACCTAAAACACAAGGCCAAATCTACACTGGGGTTGCTTACAAATAAAACAGTTATGGTTCCTGAATGTTACAACTTAAATCTACTTGAAAATCTATGGCAAGACCTGAAAATGGTTTTCTAGCAACGATCAACAACCAATTTGACAGAGCTTGAATAATTTTTGAAAATAATAACGGGCAAATGTTGCACAATCCAGGTGTGGGATTGAGATTTACCCAGAAAGACTCACAGCTGTAATCACTGGCAAAGGTAAAGTATTGACTCAGGGGTATGAATACTTATTGTAAAATTAAATATTTCTCTATTTCATTTTCAATAAAGGTGGAAAACATTTCTAAAAACACGTTTTCATCTTCATCATTATGGAGTATTATGTGTAGATGGGTGAGAAAACAAATACACAACACAAAATGTAGAATAAAGTCAAAAATTGTGAATATTTCTGAAGACACTGCATATATAGTAGATGGTGTTGGAACCTGAAACAATTAATTTCCATTCTATTTTCAATTATTCGATGCATCTAATTTAATTTGTTCAATGCATCAATCGGTAAAATGTTCAATTGTTTAATGCATCTATTTTTTATTTTTTATTTTTATATATATATATTTTTTTTTTTTATCCCATTTTCTCCCCAATTTTCGTGGTATCCAATCGCTAGTAATTACTATCTTGTCTCATCGCTACAACTCCCGTACGGGCTCGGGAGAGACGAAGGTTGAAAGCCATGCGTCCTCCGAAGCACAACCCAACCAAGCCGCACTGCTTCTTAACACAGCGCGCCTCCAACCCGGAAGCCAGCCGCACCAATGTGTCGGAGGAAACACCGTGTACCTGGCCCCCTTGGTTAGCGCGCACTGCGCCCGGCCCGCCACAGGAGTCGCTGGAGCGCGATGAGACAAGGATATCCCTACCGGCCAAACCCTCCCTAACCCGGACGACGCTATGCCAATTGTGCGTCACCCCACGGACCTCCCGGTCGCGGCCGGCTGCGACAGAGCCTGGGCGCGAACCCAGAGACTCTGGTGGCGCAGTTAGCACTGCGATGCAGTGCCCTAGACCACTGCGCCACCCGGGAGGCCCCAATGCATCTATTTTAATTCGTTTAATAAATCTATTTTCAATCGTTCAATTAATATATTTGAAATCGTTGAAATGTTCAATCGTTCAGGGCATCTATTTTCAATCGGTGAAGGCATATATTTTCAACCCTTCAATGCATATAGACAGAGGGTGGGAGGGAGGGTAGGAGACATCTTTTTCCAATCGTTTCATCGCGATAATCTGTAGTTGGGTCCGAATTAGTCTGATTGGATCATTCCAGGTGGAAGGTCTATAAACGTTGTGATGTCACAGAGTTTATCCTGGGATGGGCTGGAGCCCCAAGTGCATTTTGGGAATGAGGAAGTGGGGATTCTACTCTGGTGTGTGAGAAACAGCTAAAACACGGCTCAAGACCATGGACGGGACTGGACCGCCTGGCTTCAGATACACTCAAAGGACTACATTTGGAGCAATCGATGTGTTAGTGTACCAGTGGAGGCTGTAGAGGGGAGGACGGCTCGTAATAATGTCTGGAACGGAGCAAAACCATGTGTTTGATGTATTCGATACCATTCCATGGATTCCGCTCCAGCCTTTAACACGAGCCCATCCTCTCCAATGAAGGTGCCACCAACCTGAGTAGTGTACATATACTGTGTGTGTGTATTCTGTATAGTATGCAGGTTTATGTGATTGTTGAGAAACTACCATACAGCTGTAATTGTATGGCTTTAAATAACTGTCATAATAT